>NC_061073.1:16315376-16438941 GCF_021917145.1 Hypomesus transpacificus
CGGTCCGCTTTACAGTGAGTGATGAGGCCGCAGCACGCTCAGTCGACGGCCTCTTTCCATTGCATCTCTCTAAAATGTAGCAAAGGGTTGAAAAATAAGGCTGCTGCTGAGGTCGGGGAATTCATTGTAGATTTATACTCGTAAACAGAATATGGCATGGTGAAATGTTTTCCCTTCTGTAGGGCCTACTTCGTGTTTTGGTCAGATTGTGTACAACGTAAGTGTTTTAGTGATAGTTACACATCAGGTTACAAGGGAATAATTTCTTGTTATTCTTCAAATCAATAGTAGTTAAGGGTTGGTTTGTATGCATTGCGTTTTTTAGGTTTGTATGCATTGCCTTTTTTTAAATTGCTTTTTGTTTCTCGATTGTCAAGAGAGGACTTGGCACGAGGCCTACTCTCACTGTCATTTAAGTTGGCAAGCGGCACACTCGATCACAGAAAGCTGGAATCAGATATTAGTGCTAAAGCTGCAAGAAGCACAACAGAGATGGGAAAGGAACTCCCCTCTGCACCACCCCTGAATACAGCGCTCTGGATACTCTCTAGAAGAAGGGGCCGTGTCCTTTTTTCAAAATGTGTCTAATTCCTTCCGCTCTTTTCTTTACTTTCATGTAAATGAAGCATTACTTTTGTTCTTTAACATTTCTTTCCAAAATGATCAGACTAAAAAGTTTTCTTGTCCCCAGCCTCTAAAGCCTCTAGCCTCAAGCACTTCTCTTAAGCCATTTTCTATTCTCCCAGAGAGGACAATCTCAATGTCATGGGAAGATTAGAAAAAACTGTAAATTGGAATTTTTTCAAGGATCATCATTTTTTATAAACACCATATTGCAGTATATGTAGAATAATGTACATTGACTTAGAGCAAGACAAATGTAGGCGCTGAATTCTCAGTGCAGCCTCTTTGCCCATCTGATTATGTTAAGACGGAAGGGCAATATTAGTACCCCCCCCCCCCCCCCTAAATTTCTTGCCGAAACGTCCTCAGGCAGTATGGGTACCAAACAGGGGTTGTTCTTTTAAGAATAATTTCTGTTGAGATTTAATGCAGTATTTTCCTGATTCAGCTGTTTTGAAAAAAATGTTTAATGAATGTTTGCTGCAGAGAGGCCAATGTAAGGTGAAATGTTGAAAAAACGGAACTTATCTGTACATACAGATTCAGCTAAGCCAAGGAACAAAAACGCAATTAAAATAATCACTCTTTGAAGGTGCAGGAACACTAACCTATTGGTCTCAAGATTGACCTCACTCAAAGACTTAATCTGTTATTCACCTGTATAGATCTACTCCCCCACCTCTATCCCCACCCACTCCAAAAATCCACTTTCCATTGGCAGTCTTCAGTGGAGACACCCTCCACACCAAAAGAAAAAGAAAACACCGTAAGCATTAATTCTCTGCTCAGTCTTGTGAAATTGCTGCAGCTGCATATAGGAGAGCGCAACTGCAGCTGAATTAACCAATCTGCATATTCAGGCGCCTGTTGGAGGGAGACTGCTCCTGTGAAGGGAGACTGCTCCTGTGAAGGGAGACTGCTCCTGTGGAGGGAGACTGCTCCCATGAAGGGAGACTGCTCCTGTGAAGGGAGACTGCTCCCATGAAGGGAGACTGCTCCGGTGAAGGGAGACTGCTCCTGTGAAGGGAGACTGCTCCCATGAAGGGAGACTGCTCCCATGAAGGGAGACTGCTCCTGTGAAGGGAGACTGCTCCTGTTGGAGGGAGACTGCTCCTGTGAAGGGAGACTGCTCCTGTGAAGGGAGACTGCTCCTGTGAAGGGAGACTGCTCCTGTGAAGGGAGGCATGAAAGAATGTAGAACGTAGAGAGACCCTGAGAGGAAGGAGTGAGGCATGGGGGGGGACCCTGAGAGGAAGGAGTGAGGCATGGGGGGGGACCCTGAGAGGAAGGAGTGAGGCATGGGGGGGGGAGGGGGGACCCTGGGCTGCTTGCTGAGAGGAAGGAGCGAGGCATGGAGGGGGGGGGCTGCAGGAGATTCATCACGACTGATAAAGTAGGAGGCTGTTTTTGAAGTGGGGCTGGGAGGGTGTGTGGGAGTGGCCAAGGGTGGGAGGGAGTGGCCAAGGGTGTGTGGGAGTGGCCAAGGGTGTGTGGGAGTGGCCTAGGGTGTGTGGGAGTGGCCTAGGGTGTGTGGGAGTGGCCAAGGGTGGGAGTGTGGAGAGGACTTAGGGAAGGACAGCCCAATGAAGGAGGGAGAGGAGGGTTTTCTCTAGGTGAGATTGGTCTGTTATGTAAGAAGGGGAGGTATAAGTGTGTATGTGGGAGGAGGAGGGGGGGGGGGGGGCATTTGTCCTACGTGATGCACAGTAGAATGGAGGTCTGTTCCAAAGAAGGACAGGTTGTGCTAGATGAGGAGGGTGATGGGGAGGATGGAGGGAATGGGGGTGGAGGTGCGTGTCTTCCGTGACACTGAGCCACAGCCAGCATTGCATCTCAGCATGGCACACGTTTCTGTGCAAGCAGGGGGTGTGAAGCGTGCCCGCGGATGCGTGCGATACCCCAGGGCTCTGTAGAGATGGCAGATGTTGGATCTGCGCTGAAGGCAGTGAGTCAGGAGCAGGGCCTGTGTGTGTCCCTAAAGATGAGACATGAGGCACTTCACTGCATGCTCTTTGACTAAAGGAAAGAGTCGATTCTATTCTCTGTTATGCGTACAGCACTCTGTACGATAATGCAGTATAGATGTCGTCTTGAGTTGAATGTTATAGATTTTTCCTCTGTTAGCAGAGCTGTACTGTTCCTCTCCATGTATTTGCATCACTGCACACAGTTTGACTGCTTCTAAAGTCATTTCTCAATTTTAAAAAATCTGTCAGAGTCAGTTTACCTCCAAAACAACAAATATTTGATCGCGCTCATAAGGCCTGCTCCATTGTGGTAAGATTTTATTGTGGTGTGACACCAGCCCATAAAACAACAGTATCTTCAGTTGGTAGTATGAGGTCTCGTGAAAGTGATTATGAAATCTCTTTTATCATTGGGCCCCTGTGTCCCTCCCTCACTGCAAATCATTTTGAGAGAGGGGGACTCGGTTCCTGCGCTCCATATGAATCCCAATGACTCTATTGACTTTACCTCTTGATTTACAATCCAGGGAAAGACGTGGACGCTAAACACCTTCAGCGGCTGAGGATTAGGGAAAATCCAGCTCTAAACCAACACGGGATGTTTTCGTATAGTCTCTATATTGACATATTTGTTGTCCAACTCATTGGATTACACATCGCTATTTCAGTTAGAATTATGGATAATTTTTCAAAGGAATATTGACACTAATTCTAGTCTTTGTTCGTAATGGCTGAGTTGGGGTCAGGTGAAGGACAGCCTGAACCCGATGATGCAGTGCTTGCGGACATTGTACAAGATGGTGGCCGTTCTGTGGGAAGCTGTGAGAGTGGAGTGAAACAGAGGGAGGACAAAATCATCTACTACAAGGATGGAGGGCGTAGAGTAGGGCTGCTCTTTAAAGACACAGTCACGACACAAATGAAAATCTGAAATTGCTCCCTGCCTCACTCTTCTGACAGTGTATGTCCCACATTTTAAATGATTTCAACTGTAGAGCTACTTTGGTACGCTTAGATGGATGTATAATTGAAATGATAGCGATGTTAACCATGAAATGTTGTTCCATGGCCCATTTGCAGCAATATAAATAATTTAGAGTAGTTACTGAAATGATGATAGCATTATTAACATGAATTGTTAAGTAGCTGATTTATTGAATTATCAGTGTCATACCGACAGCAGGCCTAAGCCCCCATTTCACAGGATCCAATAGAATGTTGTTTGCATACAGTGTGTGTTGTGAATGTTAATTTTGATTTGACATCTGTTCTTGGGATAAGGTGTGTGTGTATGACAATGCATTTGTGTGTGCTGCAGTACATGTGGCTGTATACGAGCATCGTTTTTTTGTGTAGGTCTGTGTGAATGCATGTACTTGTGTGCCATGCAGTCTGCATGTTTCTTGACATGCAGGCTGTGTTTCTGGACATGCAGTCTTAGTGTTTCTGGAAATGCAGGCACTGTCTTTCTGGACATGCGGTCTATGTGTTTCTGGACATGCATCCTGTGTGTTTCTGGACATGCAGCCTGTGTGTTTCTGGACATGCAGTCTGTGTGTTTCTGGACATGCAGTCTTAGTGTTTTTGGACATGCAGTCTGTGTGTTTCTGGACATGCAGGCTTAGTGTTTCTGGACATGCAGGCTGTGTGTTTCTGGACATGCAGTCTGTGTGTTTCTGGACATGCAGTCTGTGTGTTTCTGGACATGCAGGCTGTGTGTTTCTGGACATGCAGGCTGTGTGTTTCTGGACATGCAGGCTGTGTGTTGATGCCCTGTGAGGCACCATATGCTGCTTCAGCTCAGGAGCACCCCATCAGGACAGACTCATCATGAAACATCTACACACACACATATCCTCATCATAAAATCACTTTACTTAAACATTCAGATTATACCGATTGCTGCAGTATACATGCTTTGTAAAACCATGGAGACCAAGGCCTCATGCATACATTATTTATTAATCAATGGTGGAAAGCAGTTAGGGTCAGTATGGATGGATAATGTACTTTATACACCTGCAGAGGGCAGAGTTTTACTACTTAAAATACATGAACACACCAGGCTGTAGGACTGCACGTCTGACGCGATGAGGAATGTAGAAAATGTGTGTAAAGCCCGTCAGTGATGTAATGATAGGGTTCGTGCCTTCATCGCGGTCTGTTTATGTTCGCCATGTGCTTACCAGAATGTCCTGGCTGAAAGAACATATACTCTGCTGTTATACAGATATCTACGATGAATAATGTTATTATTTAGGATGATGGCAAGAAAGAACAGAGCACTGTAAGTCTGTGTAAAATAAAGTTAAAAATTTTTTTTTCATTTAATGTTGACTATGTGGGGACCACTAGAGCACTGCTACAGCTGCTACTGCTTTAACGACAGAATAGTCTCTTACTCTGCACACACCCCCCCTGCCCCCCTCCCCCACCCCTCCCCCGGCCCGCCCACCACACACACACACATCACCTCCACCCCAACCACACCAGGCCGGGAGGCTGAGTGGGGTATGAGCTGAATGGAGCACACAAGCACACATTGGTCCTGTTAAACCAACACGGTAGTTGATAGTTTTTCAAGAGAACATTTCTCCATAAATATACTCAGTGGGAATTAACAAAATTGATTTCCTGTAGAATTGAGATGTGGTGAAGATTTATAGTATTGTCTGGCTTTTTGCGCAGTGCGGTGAATTAGCCCCCAGCTCATTTGTTTCCCTCTTTACACTCCCTCTCTTACCCCAGCATCCCCACGTCCACTGGGAGCAGCTGATCCCATAACGCCAGCCCCTTTAATTGCTTCATGCTAGTCGCCACCGGGGTGGCCCTCCCAGGAACTCCCATCTAAAGACATGATCCCTCTGTGAGTTTAACAGACAGATGTCACCAGCACATTCCACAGGGGAACCTGAGGGAGAGATAGTGAGACACAAAAGACAGAGATAGACAAATGCAGAGACGGACAGAGGAAGATAAGATGCAGGCAGTTAGTGGGGCAGTTGTTACCCCAAAAAAGCACAAAAAAAACATTTAGTCTTTATGAGACAAAGTGTTCTTCTCCACGACTGCGCTGTGAATGAGGCCACTCTGATGGCAGGACTGTGAAATATTTTAGTGTTGCTGTAAAACCGTTCAGGTTTCAAGCTGGAGTAGTTCCCTGGGCTTCCATGAAAGGATCACAAGCCTTAAAGGCTGTGACTAATTAATGTGGTTAATTAATCTGCCGTCACCCTTCCCAGCTGTCTGTGAAATTACAATTGCATCGATCAGGATCCCTGTAGTTTAAAAGCTTTCATTCCCCGAAAGAAATGCATACTTGTACTTAGGACTGTAATCCATGATCTTGGCTCATGTTCAAAAGGAGAATTATTCAACACCCAATTTTGCGCTCAAGATCTCTCTCTTCCCTTTTCAATCTATCTTTCTCTCCTCATTCTCTCTCTCTCTCTCTCTCTCTCTCTCTCTCTCTCTCTCTCTCTCTCTCTCTCTCTCTCTCTGTATCTCTCTCTCTGTCAACTCCCTTTTTATATGTATACTATATATATATTTTGCTCTCAGAACATCTCTGTATCTACATTAACTGATTAGAATCG
Source organism: Hypomesus transpacificus (assembly GCF_021917145.1). Taxonomy (NCBI): domain Eukaryota; kingdom Metazoa; phylum Chordata; class Actinopteri; order Osmeriformes; family Osmeridae; genus Hypomesus; species Hypomesus transpacificus. Next base: position 16,321,564 of record NC_061073.1, read on the forward strand.
TTAATCTTTATTAGCATTTGTGCCGTTCCCCTGGGATAAACATACTTAGGTGATTGTTTCTTTGCCAAACACTAACTGTTGAAGTCATCCAACTGAAAAGGATCCTCTCTAGAAGTAGGGGCCTGCAAGACTGTGTAACGGTTGTATTTGTTATCATACAATGTGCTGGCTGTAGGACTGGGTTATCACATGATGTGCTGGCTGTAGGACTGGGTTATCACATGACGTGTTGGCTGTAGGACTGGGTTATCACATGACGTGTTGGCTGTAGGACTGGGTTATCACATGATGTGCTGGCTGTAGGACTAGGTTATCACATGACGTGTTGGCTGTAGGACTGGGTTATCAAATGACGTGTTGGTTGTAGGACTGGGTTATCACATAATGTGCTGGGTGTAGGACTGTGTTATCACATGATCTGTTGGCTGTAGGACTGTGTTTTCATCTGTGTCAGTGGGGCTCAGGCAGTCGATTTACCAGGAAGAAGGGTTGGTCTGGAAGAGTCTGGAAAGGTGTTTAAGTTTCATTTCTGTCCGAAATTCATATTTGAAGTCATCTGATCAAATCAAAGGTTTGTTTTCGACTAAATACGGCCTACACCAGTACCGTGTCAGAAGCAGTACCATTCCTACTTTGCTGTTAGAGGATCTCCCAATCATTTGCTGTATGCGCCCATTTAACAACTCATAGAACTGCTCTAGGTCACATAATGAGTGAGTGCAGACAAGTTTGTTAAGATGAACTGAGACAGTTTAGAGGCTGTGAAAACTATCTTCTTGGAGCTAGAATTAGATTGCCCTGTGCCTACGCTCCACTTCCACTGCAATCAATACAGCTGTGCAATAGTCAAACATTAGTCTCTGCGCTATCGTTATGGTAAGATAATACCAGCAGCAAGCTGGTGGAAGCATGAAGTCTTGTCCTTGGTAATGAAAATGGAATTGTGGTTAAAACTAAAAAAGATCAGACTTAATCATTCCCTTTGAGCTATTGACAGGCCAGGAGGCAAACAATTAGTCCTCCTCAAAATCAATTGCTTAATTGCTTTACACTTTGGGCACTGTATAAAAGCTGACTAAACAAAAAGCTTGTTTTATCGATACCAATGGACATTGTGGTTAAAAAAGAAAAAGATCAAATACACTTCCTTGACTTAATCACATTACTTCATGACATACCCTAATCATAATCAAAATAAACACACACCCAAAATATTTAGTACAGTATAGGTGCAAGCTCTGCATTTAAATACAGCATCTAGTGGGTTTTAGAAAGATAAATTAACACATTTAGATGTAAAATATGAAAGAAAACTTTTGGGGGGGCTCCATTCCCCCCAAATCAGGGCTGTATACGCCCATGCTGGTTCTGCACTCTCACACTGCTGGGCACGGACTCTGCCAGAAGGAAGAGTGAAGATTAGTGAGCCCCTGGCCTTTGTACAATGTCCATTCAATGATGGCTCATCGGCCCCTGTGACTAGCATGTCATGCCAAGAAAAAAAAAAAACTCCTTGCAGTGTCCCTAGCTTTCAGTTTAAGGGGACTAGCTTAGATTGAGCACATGTGGTCCTTCCATCAAATGTCAGTGTATGCTAAGTTTTTGTCACTGGTGCAGGATTCTTTTGGTGTTTTTATTAACGGCCACTCCAGTGCTGTTGTGTCAGGTGATATATTCTACCATTGGGGATAATAGACAGCTACATCAACCTTGGCTTAGCAAACTGTTAGCCTGAACGGTTAGACAGTGACGCAACTCACTCACAATTAGTAGCAGTTCACTGTATCAGAAAAAGAATGCATTGAGTTAGTAATTAGTTTTTGGACTTGTGATTTAACTCTATTCTCAAATGTGCTGAGAAAAGGGTATATCGCTAATTCTGTTGAACTGCATGTGAAAGTCCCTCTGTGCCGTTTGAGTTTAACACACGTGCAGACATGATCTCAGCGTATAACACATTAAGCTCAATATAAACCAACGTTAAAGACAATGTAATTGCATACAGATGTCAGTAAAATGTTGCTTTACATCTCCATAGAAATGCTTTCGTGTTTACATTTTGGGGATTCATGTCAGGCTACTGTACGCATGGAGGTAATAGATTGATTGCTCCACCAAATATGACCATCAATCATACTTGATGGTTTCATCTACTCTGCGCATTGCCTACTGTGAGCTACTGTGCCCTGAGTATTTTTTCTGGATTGCTATGGTAGGTACTATGCACTATGCAAGGACATAGGTATAGGGCTGTTCTGACCAATACACAGTAGACACCTTGCTCATGAACCAGTGCTTGCATTACCAAGCTGGGAAAATGTTCATGTTGAGTCTTTGCAATGTTGGTGCCATAGTTTGTCACATTTTCATGGGATCCCTATTACTGCTCCTGTTTATCAAATTCTTATGACCTTGGCCAACTCGCCCTCTTCATTCTAGATATTCCCCTCCCCCCAACCTCCCTTCGTCCAATGGAATCAGCTGCAAGTCTCTTTACGTCAGCAACATTGCAGGACCTCTGGGCTCCTCTGACGTTATATTCAGGCCCTATCTCCTCCTAGGCATCTCCTCCTGTGCTCATTAGTCCAAAAGGTAGAGGTGACAGGAACCGTCGTGGAATTACAAAGTGACAAAGTACACAACAGAAGGTGCTGCATAGAAATTAGGGACTTGTAACAACAAACTCACTAATGCACTGGGAATAGAATCTGGGGTGCTGAGATTTGGTGCAGTGAAAAATTTACATTTTAGCGTATATTGATTACTTCCCTGTTCCTATTGGGAGAGGGGGGGGGGGGGATATCGGACTCAAAGTCTAAAGATGATCTTTTTACCCTGTGTTTTTCATTCTGTTAAAGGACAGGATTTACTATTTACTAAGGATTTACTTTTAAGGTAATTTGCTGAAGTTCTAAAACTCAAATGAAAATTTTACCCTATTCCGTCTCTATTACCTTTTTGGTGTTCGGTAATGCTTAAAAGCATCACATAAATCTCACCAAAAAGGATTTTCTGCTTGTCCCAAAGAAAGGTCTTGTAGAAAACTGACATTTAGGGATAAACTGCAATTTTCTGCTGAAGTTGCAGCACTGCCCAGTAGTGTGACTGCACAGTGTAATAGATTGTGCATGCCTGTCTGTTGTCTAAGCTTCTCCACACCAAGACAGATATCAGGGACATACTGTATATTCCCTCTCATAGGGTTCGAGTGACAGACAGCCATTTGTTAACAAGCTCATTCTGTTGGGCTCAGTCTGTACGGTAGGATTCAACTCTGTAAACATTTCATGCAACTCTCATAGTCTCACATATGTGGGTATGTATATCTCCAGTTTTTATTTTAAGAAATGTGTTGAGGCAGCTCTGTAGTTAGATGTGCTGTTGATAGCATACATATTCATTCAGCACTAAGTGAACAGGACTTTTGCAGCACTAATACAAGATTCAAAAAAGTACAACAAGGGTTAATTGAGTCTCCCACACCTTGTCACATATAGTACATGCCTAATGGGAACGGCAGTCTTATGCTTTGCAGATAAGCCCCAGAAATTAGCCTGACACAACATGGGACAATCTTAATTATTGAAGCAGAAGCTCTCCACTAAATCATGCACAGACAAGAACTGTAGCGGGGTTGTGTAGACTATTTACTGTCATGAATAAATCACACAATTTACACGTTTGGTTTACTACAACAACTACAACAACAACAGTTTTTACATGATCTCACATGATTTGCACAAGCATAGAGTAGTAGCCAAACATTTTCCATAGTAGGCTGAATATTCGAGCTATCAGAAAATCTTTCGAAATTCTGTTGGCTGGTTTTCGTGCAAAAGCATATGTGCTCTAGGTAAGCTCCTGGCAATGCTGCACAACCCCTTGTGAAAAGACATACATAATGACCGCAGTATTGTACCGGAGGGAGATACACCGTTTTTAGTGCTCATCACTTCAGAGCTCCTTTTGCTGCGACTATAATTCCCATAGTGATTTGGGATCGTTCTGTTGTCATGACTGATTTGAGGAGACACAATGTTTGAGAAGAGGCAACTCATTGCCACCAGAGATCCACATTTCTGACATGTTTTCGCAGGCCTTGTTAGATCTGAATATAGTTAGGTGTATTGTGCACAAACATACAATTAATTGTAAAATATGAAATATTAATTTAATGTCTTTACATTTATACAATTGGGTAGTTAAGGCTTTTTTCTGTTATCTTTATAACTTTTAAAGGTTCAGGTTTTCTTGTGTATTCTTGTCAGGAACTATTTTGACAGTTCTTTTTCATAACATGTATCTCAACTCATCCAACTCAATTCATCCAACTTTTTGATAGCCCACTTCAGAGAAATCCACCAGTTTTTGTCGTTGTGTTGATAGATCCATGTAGAGGTCGGTGGAGCAGTCGGTCGGCAGACACTGACATAACAAATTCAATTCAAGATTTCTTTCTCGTCTCTCTGTCTGCCTTCATCAAATATATGATTAATTTGCTTAAAATCATGTGTAGATAAGAAGATGTTTTAATGGTAAGATTGCTGTAAATTAATACGCTATGGGCTACTAAATATGAAGGCGCGATTAACGAAATATAATTTTGGATCTCAGCCTGACCCCAATTCCCAGTGTAATTATTGTGCTCTTGTGGCTCTCGACCTTGTAGCATCATCGACGCTCAGTCAGTGCAATGGCGCTTGATGATGCTGAGGCTTTTCAAGTCCTTCCACCCCTGAAAAAATGCAATGGTCTATCCCAGACCAACCTGTCACTGTCACCGCGGTGTTGTGGAGGAAATCGAATTGGACTATCAGAGGGGGGAAGGCATCCAGTGCCTGCCGTTGCAGTGCGGCTGCTTTGGAGCCACGAGGACGGTCTATGCATTCCTTTTCTATAAGGCTTTCATTCATACATTTCAAGGACCAGTGCTTTGTGAAAGGTGAAGGAACTTCTGAATATACGATCATATTTTGCTTCATGGCAACGGGTTCCGCAGCGGGTGCGTTCGCAAAATGATTGTGTTAGCAAGCTTGCTAGCTGCTAATTAGCCAAGGCAGTCCTTTTGGAAGCTTGCAGTAGCTAACAGCTAGCCATCCCTACCCATATAGGCAGCCAGCTATTTAGACAGCTATTTTGAAGTGTGTTTCCGTTTCATTTGAAAGGTATGAGAAAGCGGTGTCGCGCGCTGACACCATGGCGAGTTGGTTCAGAATGTTATACTGTAGCAGCTGTGTTGTTACTAGTACTAGCTGACTGTGCAGAGCAATGCTAAACTTGCCTAACCGGGAGTAGGAACAAAATGTCGGCCAGGCAGGGTTCCTCTAACTAAGGTATGTTTAATCTTAGGTAGTTTCTATGGCAATAAATAATTCCCATATATTAAGCTACCGTGTCGTCTAGAATTGTATTAACAGCCTCTTGCTATCCCTATTAGCAAACGATGAATGTTTCCGTTTCATTCGGAGTATGGAAGGTCATTCCTATGAGGCGGGGTGATAGTTTCGCTAGCTAGCTACAAATAGATACTTGTACCGTTACTAGCTGGCCATAGGAGACACCTGTACATTGGGGCGTTGCCCCGTATACTATACATGCTGTTTCTGTTGTGTTTAATGCAACACATGACTTTACTGTTTTGGTATTTGTAATGGTTTTGTTTCAGGTGCAATTGGTTTAGGTGTGTGTGTGTGCGTGCGTGTTTTTCATTTATTCCAGTCACTCTACCTGTCTTTATATCTTCCTTTTATCAGTTTGAGTTAGCAACTATATAGACAATCACAGCACTTACTAATCAAAACGGTGTTGATTAACAAGCTGTTCTTTTAAAATATGACTACAGCTAGGATAACTATGAGAATAGATTTGTTTGCAGTTAAGTTTCTTGAATTCACATTTTGAAGCTAAACATTGCTGCTAATTAACCTACTTTACATTATTTGAGTTAACCAGACTCTTTCTGGCAAGTTGATTAAATGAAACATTATTGGAGTAAAAACACATTGGGAGTTTTAGATAACATGAAGGGGATTTGTCATAAAATAGTGAATTAAATATTTTATGACAAGCTTGTCTTCTCATTCATAGTGAGTGTATACCGTAGCCTGTTAAAAGCAGTTTTTACTCTCTTACTAATCAGAGTTGAAGTTCAGACCGTTTAAAGGCCCAAGGTAGTCAAGAGGTTTCACTGATTCCAAGATAATGAGTCTCATATTTTGTGGTGGCCGATGTAGTATTTCCAACATGACGTCACCTGGAACACTGCCAATAATCAGCCTTGGCTTAGCACACTTTCAGGTTTTACAGCATGTACTGTGGTTATTTACCACCTGACGGATAGAAGAGTTCTGTCGGCTGATAAAGCATTTGTTTGCTTGATTTGGAATTCCTATGTAGTTACGGGTCCCCCTCGTACAGAAGGATACTCTGGAGAAGAAAAGTGACCATAGCCCTCAAAACTGTAAATCAGGCATCACCATAAATATTTCCTTTTATTTTTTAAGTGGCACAGAACCATCACATGCAAATGGCTCTCTGTGGATGCTACAACTACTATCAATCACAGTTTTACTACGACCCCCTTTGTAATGGTGCAGACATGGCTCTTATCACAGTTTCTCATTGGTGCTTTGTCTTCACTTCAATCAGTGTAAAGGATAGAAGGCAGGACTCATTGCTGCTTATCAGCACATTCCTGCCCTCTGTGTGTTTTGTGTGGATTACTGATAGCCAGCATTGGGCTGACTGAGTTCTGGAGCTGATTTGCCTCCCAGACAGTCTCCCATTCTCTGGTAATCATAACTTCAGTTAGAAACGTAGCAAGCTCCGAAACAAACATGGCTCCAGGCAATTTGGTTCTTTTAGTGGATCAGTAGATGGAATGCTATGAAAATAAGCCAGTGACTTTTGAAGGTACAGTATTATAGAGTGTGAGTGTTGCTGTGCTCACAAATATCATACTATTATGGCATTGAGGTATGTCAGTTTTCACATAGGTCTACCTGTTGGATTGTGGCGTTTGTAGAATCAAGAGTTTGACGTTTAAGATTCAGTAAGAATTCTCATTCTATCTGCCTATCTATCTATTGGTATAGACAGCTAATGCTAGGGTTTGATAGCTCAGCACCTGTTAACCTGCTACATGATAAGCAAGGCCCTGGGCCCTGCATCACAGTTCCCTCCACCCTCTGACGCGTCATGCTATCGTCATGCTATCGTCATGGAGTCAGATGGCTGAGCGGTAAGGGAGTCGGGCTAGTAATCAGAAGGTTGCTGGATCGATTCCCCGCCGTGCCAAATGACGTTGTGTCTTTGGGCAAGGCACTTCACCCTACTTACCTCGGGGGGAATGTCCCTGTACTTACTGTAAGTCGCTCTGGACAAGAGCGTCTGCTAAATGACTAAATGTAAATGTAATATCATGCTATCGTAATGCTATCGTCATGCTATCGTCATGCTAGCCTCATGCTATCGTCATGCTAGCCTCATGCTAGCGTCATGCTAGCCTCATGCTAGCGTCACGCTAGCCTCATGCTTGCATCACAGGGGAAAGTTTGGGGAGAAATAAGCTGCAGGTTCAGCCATGCCACTGATGGTTCTGTTTTCTTCTACACCACTGGAACTTGAGACCAAATCATTATGTATAGGGCTCTTTATAAAACTGAGGTGTCAGCAACCTTGGGCTATTTATAGACTGTGATATAGAATAACTGCCGAACTGGAGCATGCACGCAAGCCCCAACCCATTCTTTTTGCGTCTGTATTTTGAGATTGTTATAAGAAAATTCCGTCATCTGCTGTTTTGTGTGGTTTATGGGCAATGTTGACACAAATGCATAATATATAAAAAACATATTGAGCCTGCATTAACAACAAAAAAATCACAGTAATACCAGTTATTAACAACACAAAGGCTGTAGGCTCCATGTGTAGCCGATTGGGAAATGATTCATTTTTGGCTTGGTAGCCGATGGTGGTGGAGAGAGGCAGGAATGTCTGGAATCTGTCACCACTCTCATGCTCTGCGGTGATGAACCCCAGCGTGACAGACCCCGTGGCCCGTGAGCCACAGCAGAGATGGGTGACACGCCACTGCACTCCTCTGTTCAGAACACCGCGGACGCTTTGCTTAACGCTCTGTGATAAGGACAATGCGTGCTGTGGCACCGATATGCTTCATTGTACCCCTGCACTCTATTTCGCAGATTGTTGGTGCTCTCTGCATACTCTACAGTCTAAACGAATGCTTTTTATTACCCGACACTTATTCAATTAGCCTAGCGCTATTGTATGCAGTATATTTGGTCAGATTGTAAAAGTTTGCAGTTTCACTCTCCAGTATTCGTCTATCTGTTCTCACTTGATAAAGGGAACATCTAAAACGGCATATTTTTGAGTGCCCTCCTGGACTGCATCTCCTTCTTGTGGTTGTTGTCTGTTTAAATGGAAGTGAACTGTCTTGAACACTTCCCAAGTGGCTAGCCTAGTTGTGTGCATTAGATGCAGCACACCTCGGGGCCAAAATCTAATAGTTAGCCCACGTGTGGAGGGGCAGCATGTAACCAGCAGAATTGGACTAGCGTTAGCCTAGCTCTGATTCCTTGTAGCGCTGCGAGGGTTAAATCCGATACAGCAGTTTACACTGCGGATGGATGCTCGCTGCTACAGAGCCGTCCCATGCTGTAGCGGAACTGCAGATCCCGTACAGATCGCTGCCAAACGAGGGGGGATTTGCTTCAATCCCGTGAGCGTGTAGAGAGAGAGAGAGAGAGAGAGAGAGCAACAGAGAGAGAGAGAAAGGGGAGGGGGGTCTGTTTTGATGAAGCACAGACACATGTGGGGCCATACAGTCGATTGAGCTGTAGCTGTGAATTGGCTTCTCTTAGATTGTTGTTAGTGTTTCATAACCACTGGCACCTGTGCTACCAAGTCCAGCGGTTTCAGAGCCAGGTGAGGAGAAGGCAGGGAAAGGGCATCTTCTTTTTGGCTCTGATCGGGCACAGCCATATTCCGAGGCTGCTCATGTGCGTCTGCAGGAATCTCTTGCCGGATTTACTGAGAAGTAGCTGGAGGTGGGAGAGAGGCTGTTGTTTGTGTCTTCTGATGAACAGGATGGAAGGCTGTAAGTGCTTACTACTTCAATGTTTAGCCTGTAAATCGTTTTGCTGCAGCAGCATGGGTTAAGGTTCATTCACATGGTGCATCATGCATGTTGGGTGCATGTTAAGGTTTCTGTCATCATCTGCAGTTGCATTTTATTTCACTGTTAATGTGAAACTGTAGCATCTCAATACTACCGTATCTGCTGTGCATTGCTGTGTGTGTGTGTGTGTGTGGAGGAGTGATCTGCAGTCCACCAACAGTTTGTGCAGAAAGTGTCCTAGCTCTCAGGGGACCCCTTCTCTGGTGATACTACAGACCATCAGCATTAGAATACGTTTTCTGAGGCAGGACAGTTTTAGCAGTTGTCAGCATTCTCCGGTGCATCGTTTTCAATCTCTGAAGTGATCAATCATCTCATTCCGCTTGTTTTCCGCTCCGGTGCCAGGACCCAAGTTGGAGAGCGATACCTCTGTTGTTTTCTGCCTTTGGCCGCAACACAACTTACACAATGTTCTCCAAGTACATTTGTTTTTGGCTAAACAATTTAAATTGCGTTTTGGCGTTCTCTGCTCTTTGTCATTGTGTTGACCCCAATGTGTTGGCAGTGATCTGAAGATGATCTCGTTTTCTTGTGCCTGATAGTGTACTTGTAACCTGTGCAGTCACAATAACAAGTCTGGATTGTTTCATTTCTCTGGCAGTAACACAAAGCCTTTCTCCAGAGACGTTCATCTCTTCCCTGTTCCGGCCAAAAGTACAGACTGGCTTTTGTTTAGCTGTGAAAAGTGACAGATTGGAAAAAGTCACTTTCCCGTCCTACTGCAGGCACTTGTGGCGATGACCTCCATCTCCCTTCCCACTGCAGAGGTCACTAATGAATCTACAGAAGTCCACAGGGAGGTTAACAGAGCAGGCTGCAGTGTTTCTGCTAGGATTTTTTTTTGCAGTGGGGGCAGGCCTGGGGGGGGGTACCCCATATTGGCTAACAGTCTGAAGCAAATAATAACAATAAACCCACTATTAATTACATTATCTTAATGCAATCGCTATCGAATCAACAACCAAGTGCAATTTAGCTAGCAGGTGAAGAATACAAACAACGAAAATTAACTTAATTTACATTTGCACAAAATATAGATTAATACAACAACAGGCTTAAATGAACTGACAACATAAGTTATACGACTTAAAGTTCTCAAGGACGCCCACACGCATCTCAACTGGCTAGTTATCCTCCGGAGAGCGGCAATATCTTTTTTCTTTCTCTCCTTTTAATGCCGAGTAGCGCACGTCCCCGCTCGCGGTGTGAAGCGCGTGTCCGTGCTATGCTCCGACATGCACTCTGCTGATAGACGGACTTTTGTATGGCCGCATTTCTGATACGGTGGCGGGAGAAATGTAGCCGTGGCGGGCCGCCAAATCAACATAGCGGAAAGACTGATGATGTGTGATCCTCATCTCCTAGTATTCGATCACATTCATGTCCTTTGATACATGAATCTGAGCCTGCTACCCAAAGGGTGTTCCAGGCCTCTGTTCACAAGTTTCCCAGTAATCCAGCTTTTGCAGCATCACAACAGCAGAACTAATTAGCGTTATTTTTAGCCTCTGTCCCATGGCGGTCAAAATTGAATACGATTCTGCCTCACCCCCTCAACCACACCACAGCACACAATCTGCAAATCAGAGAATTAAACACCCCTGTCGCAGTGCCTCAGTTCTGCAAGGGCTACTGCTCCACTCCTGGTGGAAATAATAGGCTTTATTAGTTACAAGCCCTGTTTTAATGAGGAGTGGATGGCGTAACTTGGTTATATAAACCCACAGTGCTTGCCCTCCAGTGTTATAGGGTTAGGCTATGGGCTCGACGAGGCTGTGGTTGAGATTCTGATGCCTCATCATGATGGTATCGTATCCAGGCTGGTCTAACTAGACTCTCCGCTCTCAGGCCTCATCAGTCCTCGACTGAGTCATGTGACCTTTTCAGTAGCAGAGGGTTACCTCCCCTGTCAAATCTGGCCCAGAACAGTGACTGACTAAGCATGGATTGGCAAGAAGCTTCTTGACTTTGATGTAACTCGATGACGCTGATTGGTTGATTTGATAAAGGGAAAAGACTTGTTCTTCCTGTTAGGGAGGAATTAGGCTACTCATTAAAGGACACCGTATCAAACATCTCGTTAGACCTGCCTGGGAGGACTAACTTCCCTGTTGGGCATTATTGAGTCATCAGAATTGCTCTCATACGCCTCTTAATGGAACAAGTGTGAATTTGCGACACCATGTCCTGCCCCCACAGAAACAGCTACCATGTCCTGCCTCCACAGAGACAGCTACCATGTCCTGCCTCCACAGAGACAGCTACCATGTCCTGCCTCCACAGAGACAGCTACCATGTCCTGCCTCCACAGAGACAGCTACCATGTCCTGCCTCCACAGAGACAGCTACCATGTCCTGCCTCCACAGAGACAGCTACCATGTCCTGCCTCCACAGAGACAGCTACCATGTCCTGCCTCCACAGAGACAGCTACCATGTCCTGCCTCCACAGAGACAGCTACCATGTCCTGCCTCCACAGAGAGTCTGCTGCCAGCCCTGGCTCCAGCCTGTCTTGTGTTGGCACAGTCTGTGTGTGACCACAAAGGACACACAAGAGAGGCCCACAAACTCATTGATTACTGGATACTGACACCAAATGCAAACTGTGCACAAGAGCACCGCACTAACCCTCCAGGCACAATACTGATGGCCAACAAATGTTTGTCTTGTTCACTCCCTGTGTCTAATCCTCAATAGGGGGTTGGTCTTCATAGAGATGGCCCTAATTAGCTTGTAGAATTTTAGCATTTATCTTTTCATCTTCAAAGTAACATGAGAAATGTAACAAGTATCCTAGTTTCTTTAGAGGTTTTCTGTTTACGCTGGCTAAGCAGGGATGTGTTGATGTTGTTGGCGGGTTATGCAGTCAAATGTCATGTTCACTATGCAAACTGCTGTGAATGAATGCAGACACAGTTAAAGAGGGCCTTCAGCATACTTCACCCAACACTGAGTTCCCTCACAGTTACCAGGGCAACATGCTTTGCAGGAGAAGGAAGGATCACTCGTTCATAATGTTTTTTACCGTGATGTTGGGGCATAAATGTGTTTTAAAGTACTTAATATGGTCAAGAGAAGAAACTCGGCCTATTCAAGATTTAGTGTCAGCTGGAATCGAGTACCTTAGCTGTTCAGTTTAGCTGTAAACCCCTTCACCTCTCCCCCAGTCATAAATTCAGACAAAATGGTGCAGAGTACATTGCATCAGCGTTTTTACTGCGCTGATCAGCCACTAGAGGCTGGTATAAATCCTGCTCCCCAAGGAGCAAACTTCACCAGCAGGACTTGAGCTCTGTGTTTCAGCCAAACTTCACCAGCAGGACTTGAGCTCTGTGTTTCAGCCAAACTTCACCAGCAGGACTTGAGCTTTGTGTTTCAGCCAAACTTCACCAGCAGGACTTGAGCTCTGTGTTTCAGCCAAACTTCACCAGCAGGACTTGAGCTCTGTATTTCAGCCAAACTTCACCAGCAGGACTTAAGCTCTGTGTTTCAGCCATCAGCTCATTCAGACGTCTTTAGTGCGGTGCATCCGCTGCAGAAGACCGGAGGAAGTTCCCTTGTTCAAACTTTTTTTGCCCTCCTTTTGTGTCATCCCCCTGCTGCTTGAGGGGCTCCTGACTGGAGTAGAGCTGAGGACATAGTGTGAGCCCTGGTGGAGGGGGGGGGGGTTAATGTAACCGGTGACCAGAGAAGAGTTGGTGCCATCCTCTTACTTGGCTGACAGCTCGGGCTGACAGCTCGGTCCATCCACAGGAAAAAAGGTGTCCTTTGATTTGCAGCGATCCTCGATGTGTTGGTGTGTTTTGCAGCAGTGGTTGGATCATGGTCTAGCCTGTCACAGATGTCTTGTGACCGTGACTGCCTGATTGTTGGGCAGAGGCACTGCTCTCCTCTGAAGAGATAAGTACTGTATTGTCACGGCAGCACTTAGTTGCCATGGGAGCCGTGATGAGGGTTTGAAGTTGGCAGAGCTGTTTTCGAGGTCCAGTCAGCCCGAATGCTAGCTCCCCCCCCCCCCCCCCCCCCCCCCCCCTCCTTCGGCCTGATTGGAGCTGATGCTGCTTTTAATGAAAGATTCATCCCTCTCATGCTTCGTTATGTTTTAATGGGGCTCAACATTAGCTCATTTTAGCCCGTGTGTTTTCTGCCTCGCTGGCCCTGCGTCTGGGCAGGAGGAGGACAACCTGCAGTGGGAGATGTTGGGGAGCCCCCTGTTCACAGCTGAGATGTGGTCTCCTAGTCAAGCAGGTTAGCTACCACCATTCCAGGACTGCAGCCTACCCAGGCCTTTTCATACAGCTGGTTACCCGCGTGCTGTACAAACACGATAGTGTCACCTGGCCCCCTGGTGTAGATTGTGGCGGTGCTTCGTCAGAAGCTGAGGTGACAGGGTGAGGTCACAGAGGACGGTGCTTGGTAGGGGGGGATCTTTTGGTACTTCACGATTTGAATCGTTTCTTGGGGTCACGATTCAATTAAAAATTGATTAACGGTTGATTAACGGATACAACGGTTGTATAGAAAAGAATTATACAAAAAAAATAAGATAAAAAATAAAAATAAACAAATATATATATATAAATAATATATATGACATTACAAAATTCGATTTCAATTTTTTGACATTTGTGAATCTTTAGAAGTCTGAATCGTGATTCGAATATGAATCGATTCTTTCTCCCCCACCCCTAGTGCTTAGCTGACAGCAGAAGGGTTTGACCTGTGTCTCTTCTCACCTTGGCCTCCAGTTTACTGTGGAAGTTATTGAGTGTTAACGTGCAGAGTCTCGTTTCATGACAACCACTCGCTTTCTCCAGCCACCTCCGCAGTGTTAAATCCAACAGACTTTTTATTGTATTTTCATTTTTACCACCACGACCATTGTCCTCTGTAGACTGTTAAAGCCCATGCTGACTAGTCTGTAATACGTTCAGAGAGTGTGTGGGTGTTAAAAGCAGAGACCCCTTGTGCCCGCCCACCCTAACCTCGGTAATTCATGTCGCCGCTTCTCAAGTCCCACACACTCCCGTCTCTTTGGAAGTCGGAGAGCTACAGGGCGTGTGTGTGGAGTGAGTGTGTGTGTGTGTGTGTGGAGTGTGTGTGTGTGGAACGAGTGTGTGTGTGTGGAACGAGTGTGTGTGTGTGTGTGTGGAGTGTGTGTGTGTGTGTGGAGTTTGACTGGTAGTGACGGTGTCTCGTGGCTGTGTTGACGTCGTTCACCCAGAGTGAACTGGACCTAAAGCCAAGTATAAGATCCGTGCTTATTTATAGCCTTGGGCACCAAGCGAATATTGTCAAAGCACAAACGGCCGCTCAATCTGCTGGGTGCTACCCCCAGCAAGGCCATGAGGGACGCTGTATTCTCCTTCAGTTTGTTGTTGTAACTCGTCGCAGTAGCATGAACACCCTGTCATAACTCAGGTCCAGTTCAATGATTGTCATTGTTGGCCACCTCGCCTGCCTGCCTGCCTGCCTTCTGCTGCAATGCAGAAGTCATGCAAGTAAATAAAGCACCATCTAAGGTAGCTGACCATCCGGAGGCTCCACGCTCCATCCTGTCTCAGAGCCTCTGCGGTATCCTGTCAGGTGACAGTCCTTTGTGCCTGAAAGAAAAAACAGGAGTACACATAATGATGGAGACTATTAGCAGTTCGGAGACATTTCCCAATCCTGCCTGAAGGATAAGGCCATCATTCAGATCAAATGGGCGCACATGAAATTCTAGCATGTTTTTTTTTCCCCCTCAATGCCTTGTTGTTATTTTTAGACAAAGCTGGGAGCGTTCATCTCCAGAACTGGTAGCATCTAAGCCGAGGCTGAGGACTCTTAATTAGGGCTGATGAGAATCACACTGTTTCTCTCTTGTTGTTTTCCACAGAGCGCAGCAATGGAGGAGACTGTCATATGGGAACAGCACACAGTGACTCTGCACAGGGTAAGTGTCTCTCGCTCTCCTCTCTTCTCTACCTTGATCCCTTAACCTCCTCTGTCCAGGCCCCTCCTCCCTGTATCTCTAGTCTGCCCTTGTCTCGCTATCTTTGTCCTTCCACCCCATCCCACAATCTCTCCATCTCGCTCTCCACTTGTTCTCTCAACCAGTCAGGCTCCTAGCTGCACGACGTGTGGTTCCTGAGGAGAGGTGTGGAGGAAATCTCTCTCTGTCCTCTACATCCCCCTCAGGCTGGGTCCCAGTCGTGGACTTGTCCCAGTGGGTCTTTGTCCCACGCACAAGAGAAATACATTTTCCCCATTTCAACCCCTCCTTCTGTGCAGAACCATGTGCCACCTAGTCCAAACACGGCCCCTTCTGTTCCTCTAATCTTCCTGTTTGTGTTTGTGCAGGCACCAGGGTTTGGCTTTGGGATAGCCATCTCAGGCGGTCGGGATAACCCTCATTTTCAGAGCGGCGAGACCTCCATCGTTATCTCAGATGTCCTGAAGGGAGGCCCTGCAGAAGGCCTTCTGCAGTAAGACCATTGTTTTCCACGAACGCTATCGGATTACCGGTTATCAGTATTCGATTACCGGTTATCAGTATTCGATTACCAGTTATCAGTATTCGATTAGCCTGTTTTATCCTAGGAGGCTCCAACGTGTCTGTGTGCTCAAGGGCTCTCTCTGCTCCACAGGGAAAATGACAGAGTTGTGATGGTCAATGCTGTCTCCATGGACAACGTGGAGCATGCGTACGCGGTCCAACAGCTTCGGAAAAGTGGGAAGAATGCGAAAATCGTGAGTATCCATTTTGAAACGGCGCATGCAATGCAATGCAGGTGAATTTCGTTAAACTTGGTTATGATGAGATATTTTGTGGGGATGACAGTGACACTCCAATGCTAAGAGTGCGAAACCTCAGAGACGTTTTGAGTTTAATGAGATCGGGAAGAGCCTCAAGACTTTCTGGGCATAACTGGGCTGAGCCCCATAGTCAGGCTGCTCTCTGCAGCAGCAGACACACCCAGAATGGGGATGGTAGTGATTCAAGATTCAAGATATTTATTGTCATGTATACGGTTTAACAAAGTTAGTGTCCGTACAATGAAATTCTTATAGCGCAATGTCCTCCTTCCACATTATTACCAACAAAAAAAAGAACACTAAAAAGAGAGAAAGATATATAAATTAGAGCTGTCAAACGATTAAAATATTTAATCGCGATTAATCGCATTAATGTCATAGTTAACTCGCGATTAATCGCAATTAATCGCACATTTTTATCTATTGTAAATGTCCCTTGATTTCTTTTTCATCCCTTCTTTTTTCAAATGTTAAGGCTCTTCTCGACATGGAAAAGTGGTTAGGATTTCGTGCAAATGTTTTTTTTTTTAATTGAAAACAACATTGCAATCGCCTGGCTTTGAGGAGCGGGCGGAGAATTCACATCAGCTGTGTGCTGCGATGATAGCTCACCACGACGTGCTGCGATGATAGCTCAGTTCACAACGACAGAACACACTGATCACTTTGGTCTTTTCAATGGAAGTAACCATTTGGCAACCTTTTAAAAGTAAACTTTCCATTCAGAATCTTATTGGCATCCATTTTGGTGTCTGGCGCTGGCAATCAACTCAAAACGTAACGTTAGCCTACTACCAGAGAATGTCTAATCCGTATAGGGGCTCTGCTACTACTCTTTAGCCGGCTCGCAAGCCCAAACAAGTGTGTGGCGTGCCTGTTGTTTTTATTCTGGTCTAGCTAGATCCGGTGTGGTATTGTCGTTTTTCTAACGACAGTAGTTGTTGCAACAGAATGTGAAAAAAACGACAAAGTTTGCTCGGTCAAAAAGAGCGTTAATCGCGCGATAAAAAAATTGACGCCGTTAATTTGGGTTTGCGTTAACGCCGTTAATAACGAGTTTGACTGACAGCACTAATATAAATATATGTATGCGCGGCTGCTGACAGTCTCTCTCTCCCCGGGCCAGACCATCAGGAGGAAGCGGAAGGTCCACGTTCCCATGAGTCGCCTGGGCGAGAGGGAGACCATGTCTGAGCACGACGAGGAGGAGGACAGCTACGACGAGGAGATCTACGAGACGAGGAGCGCTCGGAGCGGCCCCAGCGCGTACGGCGGGGCCACGGGTCGCCGCAGCGGACGCAGCGCCGGGCGACGGGACCGCGACAGGGAGCGCGAGCGCAGCGGCTCCAGAGACAGGAGCATCTCCCCGCGCTCAGACCACCGCTCCATCAACCTCCCCCCGCGGCCCGCCAAGGTCACCCTCGTCAAATCCCGCAAAAATGAAGGTGAGCCTCACAAAGTCGGGACAGATGCAAGGTTCCTCTGTCCAGTACTGTCCTCTGAGACTGGTGGAGGTTCCGTACTGTTTCCGGTTTTGTCTTGTGTGTGTGTGAGCAGAGGCTGTCTGTGCTAACATCCTCTTTGTTGCTGTCGTTCAATCTGTAAGCAGAATATGGCCTGCGCTTGGCCAGCCACATCTTCGTGAAGGACATCTCCCCTGAGAGCCTGGCGGCCCGGGACGGCAACATCCAGGAGGGGGACGTGGTGCTGAAGGTAGGGGGGGACGTGGTGCTGAAGGTAGGGGGGGACCTGGTGCTGAAGGTAGGGGGGAGGGTTGGTGCTGAAGGTAGGGGGGAGGGTTGGTGCTGAAGGTAGGGGGGGACGTGGTGCTGAAGGTAGGGGGGGACGTGGTGTTGAAGGTAGGGGGGGACGTGGTGCTGAAGGTAGGGGGGGACGTGGTGCTGAAGGTAGGGGGGGAGGGCGTGGTGCTGAAGGTAGGGGGGGACGTGGTGCTGAAGGTAGGGGGGGACGTGGTGCTGAAGGTAGGGGGGGACGTGGTGCTGAAGGTAGGGGGGGACGTGGTGCTGAAGGTAGGGGGGGACGTGGTGCTGAAGGTAGGGGGGGGCGTGGTGCTGAAGGTAGGGGGGGACCTGGTGCTGAAGGTAGGGGGGGACGTGGTGCTGAAGGTAGGGGGGGACGTGATGCTGAAGGTAGGGGGGGACGTGGTGCTGAAGGTAGGGGGGTACGTGGTGCTGAAGGTAGGGGGGAGGGCTTGGTGCTGAAGGTAGGGGGGGACGTGGTGCTGAAGGTAGGGGGGGACGTGGTGCGGAAGGTAGGGGGGAGGGCTTGGTGCTGAAGGTGGGGGGGACGTGGTGCTGAAGGTAGGGGGGGAGGGCTTGGTGCTGAAGGTAGGGGGGGGGGCGTGGTGCTGAAGGTAGGGGGGGACGTGGTGCTGAAGGTAGGGGGGGACGTGGTGCTGAAGGTAGGGGGGGACGTGGTGCTGAAGGTAGGGGGGGACGTGGTGCTGAAGGTAGGGGGGGACGTGGTGCTGAAGGTAGGGGGGGATGTGGTGCTGAAGGTAGGTGGGAGTGCGTGGTGCTGGAGGTAGGGGGGAGGGCTTGGTGCTGAAGGTAGGGGGGGGGGCGTGGTGCTGAAGGTAGGGGGGAGGGCGTGGTGCTGAAGGTAGGGGGGAGGGCTTGGTGCTGAAGGTAGGGGGGAGGGCGTGGTGCTGACCGTAGGGGAGTGATGGAAGACAGCAGAAGGAAGGAGTGAAGAAGGAGAGAAAGAGAAAGTTTAAGTTTTTTTCCCTTTCAGATCAATGGCACAGTGACAGAAAACCTCTCCTTGATAGACGCTAAGAAGCTGATTGAAAGGTCAAAGGGCAAGCTAAAAATGGTGGTGCAGAGGGATGAGAGAGCGACGCTGCTAAACATTCCGGACATGGACGACAGTATCCCCTCCGCCAACGCCTCCGACAGAGACGGTAGGAGTTGCAAATACATTTCGTTCCGACAAATAGAATGCTGTACAAAGTTGTCCAATTGAACAAATAAATACAGATAAAATGTTCCATAATAAGAAAGGATACATGGGATCCACTAAATGTTAACATAATTAATTATAGTGTAGATTTGTATAGCTATGAGACATGATTTTGGTTAAATCATTATTTAAAGTAGCTTTCAAATCACGGCTCTGTTCTCGGATATTTTATTTTATTTTGACCACAAAAATGCTTTTGGGTTAGGGTTTCAGTGACCTCAGCTTTTTAACTAGTAAATAATCCGTTTGACTTGACACGTATCTGAAAAGAGTAATGTCTAGCTCTACCCACTGAGATTCACAGTTAAACAGGCTCATTTCACAAACAGGTGCTACAGTGTTAGCAGGCGAACAATGTTTAAACTGGTGATTTTGTTGGTGTTGAACAGACATTTCAGACATCCATTCGCTGGCGTCCGACCATTCCACCCGATCACACGAGCGCCATCGCAGCAGCCGCTCCCGGTCCCCGGACAGACAGGAGCCCTCGGAACACTCCAGACACTCACCTCCGCAGATCAGCAACGGCAGGTAAGACAGATCACCACACAGTGGACATCACAGATCACCACACAGTGGACATCACAGATCACCACAGAGTGGACATCACAGATCACCACACAGTGGACATCACAGATCACAGATCACCACACAGTGGACATCACAGATCACCACACAGTGGACATCACAGATCACAGATGACCACACAGTGGACATCACAGATCACCACTCAGTGGACATCACAGATCACAGATCACCACACAGTGGACATCACAGATCACCATACAGGGGACATCACAGATCACAGATCACCACACAGTGGACATCACAGATCACAGATCACCACACAGTGGACATCACAGATCACCACACAGTGGACATCACAGATCACCACACAGTGGACATCACAGATCACAGATCACCACACAGTGGACATCACAGATCACCACACAGTGGACATCACAGATCACCACACAGTGGACATCACAGATCACAGATCACCACACAGTGGACATCACAGATCACCACACAGTGGACATCACAGATCACCAAATAGTGGACATCACAGATCACAGATCACCACACAGTGGACATCACAGATCACCAAATAGTGGACATCACAGATCACCACACAGTGGACATCACAGATCACCACACAGTGGACAGCGCAGATCACCACACAGTGGACATCACAGATCACAGATCACCACACAGTGGACATCACAGATCACCAAATAGTGGACATCACAGATCACAGATCACCACACAGTGGACATCACAGATCACCACACAGGGGACATCACTTTCTGGTCTTTAGCCAGGTTATCTCAAGTATTTGTATTTTCTAATTGTCTTTGTCTTTTATTTTATTATTTCTTCCTGCCTCAGTTGTTGGAGAATACCGTAAGTTAGGTAACCTAGAATATATAGACTCTAGATATATATATCTAGAATAGTTACTGTCATAGTAAAGTAGAAGTAGCTGGTGGGAAGATCACCTTTGTAGGTCTGATAAAGACATTCATGTTCAGATTCTGAAGCCTTCTCTTCCCTTTAGTGAGCCTATAAGCCTTTTCAGTCAAAAGAATCCCTCATCTTTATTTGGGACAGAATGGCTGCTCCCCTGGTGAGGAGGGTTCATGTTCTTGTCGACGTTGAGTTTCACCTGGGGAATCACTGCTTGTTCTACCCCGCTGGTTTACGTGATATTGCCGTAGTCACGATCTGTGACATCAATTATTGAGTGCCTTGTCTTTGGAACGACTCAGGGCTCCAGGCCCACTGTCACACAGGATCTGGCCTGTGTGAGTGTCACATCTCTGTGACTGTCCAACACCGTTTTCAGCGTGAAGACCGCATGTTTGGCACAAAGACAATTTGGCTTTCTAACAATGGGCCAAAACAAAGGGCTGTTTCTGACGATCACGGCCCCTGGTCGCCCCGTGCTCTTCAGTCGTTGCTATGACTCCTGACTTCTGTACGCATGTGGGGCCGGGACAGCCTGCTTGTGCCTGTTCTGCCAGTTTGTCTGATTGAGGTCAAAACTAAATTAGGATTTCTTAGGACTTAACACCATATTAAGATACACAAAGTCCTTTTTTTATGCCTGCCTTATAAACGATGCATGTAGGAAAGCGGTCTTTTGGCTCTGTGACATAATAGGGAATTGGGAGAGTTGGGGTTAATGATAGAGGGGAGAGGTCAGTGTAGATTGATTTATCTGGGCTTGATCTGTGACCTGTTTTCCCCAGTTCTGAGTGGTTGGCAGTGAGGGCAGGGCCTCTTCCAGGACATGTTGAATAAGCGGCTTCCCCAGCTTGTATTAGCTCCTTCACAGTCACTGTGTTGCTCAGTTCTAGACTTCCACCCGGTTAAACAAATGTATGTGTGTGTGTGTCTGTCAGGGAGTGAGAATCGATCTAAAGCACACACACACACACACACACACACAGACAGACTCACTTCCCCATCTCTGCTGTGACAATGCAGTCATTTGGGAGTGGAGTTGTGTCCGTGTCCAGTCATGCAGCTGGGAGGTTGGAGGTCTAAGGTCCCCAGGACACCAGGCTTCCTGCTGGTCCTGCTTCCTGCTGGTCCTGCTGGTCCTGCTTCCTGCTGGTCCTGCTTCCTGCTGGTCCTGCTTCCTGCTGGTCCTGCAACCTGCACTGTTTAGCACTGTTGCTGGTCCTGCAACCTGCGCTGTTTAGCACTGTTGCTGGTCCTGCTTCCTGCTGGTCCTGCGCCCTGCTGGTCCTGCAACCTGCACTTAGCACGCAGAGCAGTCAGCTAGCAAAGCTTGAATTGAAAAAAGAAAAAAATACAATTGGATGGGTTTTAGAGTTAGAGGAGTCAGGTGGCTGAGCGGTGGGGAATTGGGCTAGTAATCTGAAGGTCGCCAGTTCGATTCCCGGCTGAGCCAAAAGACTTTGTGTCCTTGGGCAAGGCACTTCACCCTACTTGCCTCGGGGGAATGTCCCTGTACTTACTGTAAGTCGCTCTGGATAAGAGCGTCTGCTAAATGACTAAATGTAATGTAATGTAGAGTTAACATCAAAGAAATGTCTTGGTGACCTGAAATCAGTCATTTTGACCTCAGTGTTAACAGCTGGCTTTTAAGGTTGAGCCATTAGTGGGTCTTTGCCAGAGCCACCCAGTGAATTTCACCTGGAGGACAGAATCCTCTCTCCAGCGCTTCAGATAAGCCGCTCTATAAATAGATTACAAAAGAGAGGGAAAAACTGAGCGGTGACCTTCACGACCACGGAGACGCCTCAGACTCAAGCAGCTACCCTCTTTTCTCCCTCACACATCCACTGCAGTTAACAGGGCTTGGAGTTCACATGGTCGGCCTGGGTTTCTAGCTGTGCTTTTGGTTTTGTTTTCATGATACCCTCAGATCTGGGTCTCCACCCTCCCTCTCTCTACAGTGCCAATCTGTTCTTTTTTCACCCCTTCTCCAAATACCAAAACAAACACAAATGTAAGAAAATGTGCAGCATATCTTTAAAAATATATATTTGTTGTTGTTGTGTGCCTGAAGTCACAGGAGTCGGGAAGATGAGAGGATCTCTAAGCCCATCCCCATGTCAGCCAAGCTGGCCGAAGAGCTTCCTAGCCCCAAGCCCCAGGAGCCGTCCGGGGGCCGTGACGATAAACTGCTTCCCCCTCTCCCAGGTCAGAGCCTCATCGCACCCTCATCGCACCCTCATCGCACCCTCATCGCACCCTCAACCCGCTTGCCTAAATCACTGAGACCACGAGTTCGCCATACAAACTCAGTTGGCAAATACTCGGAATACCCATATCGACAGTATCTACGTAATTCTTGTTCCCTGGTGTTTGCTACAGTAAATACTGCATGGTCACCCCCATGACCTTGTCAAAGCATTCATGTTCTAGCGAAACGTTGGCATGTAGTGGAATAAAGCACCAAATGAAGCACCAAATGGAGCAGCAGTGTCCTGAGCTGTGTTTTAATAGCCCAGCCACCAAGCTTGGCTGAGATCGCCTGAAGTTAAAGTGAAAACAAACAGTGTGAGCTGATTGGCTCTGACGTTCCTCCCCCGCCTACAGCCCCCCGCTGTCTGTCGTTCTGACCCCACTGCTCCAGACACACATACCCCCCCCCCCTCCTCCTCAGAGAGCATACTGGAGAGGACGGGTGACCCCTATGCGTGTGTTGTAGAGAGTGTTTACCCCAGTGCAGGCTTGTTTTCAAAAAGGGGATTATGGTTTTGGAGTGCATTCAGATTTGCAAGTATGTGTAGCTATACGTTTCAGGACAGGCTCTCCGTGAGTTCTACACGTACCGGGGCACTGCTGGCACGGCTCTGACACGCCTCTGCACAGGACACGCCTCTGCACAGGACACGCCTCTGCACAGGACATGCCTCTGTGCATGTGGTCTTTAACAGGTCTGCCCTTGTCCATTCCCTCAGAGCCCAAACCAGTGTACGCCCAGCCCGGCCAGCCTGATGTAGACCTGCCTGTCAGCCCCTCTGATGCCCCAGTGCCCAGCGCCGCACACGATGACAGCATCCTCAGGTACCTCCTCTCCTCAGGTCTCAGTTTAAACAACCTGCGCCTCATCTGCAGTCAGCTGATAACGAGATGGGATGTGCCCATGTAGAGATTCTGCTGATAACCTTCCAATGTCAACCAGTACTGATACCAATGCTTTCCTTCTTTTTTTTCTCTCAGTAATTTACACTCAAAACTATGTAATTGGGTTATTAAATGTGTATGAATCTATTAAAGTACAATTCTCAAACTATGTAAAGGAAAAAAAGTTGAGTATGTAAATGTCAACCTTTAAAACTTCATGCCAGCTTTTAAGCTTTGTATAATCATGCATTTAGAAAAAGTTGGATCACAACAGCATTAACGTCCATGTTAGACAAGTGTCATTGGTATTTATTTTTTGAACAAATAAATAGGCAGTTACCCATCATTCATCACTATTACCTAACCTTTGTCTCGCTGTCCTCCGTGTTCCCAGGCCGAGCATGAAGCTGGTGAAGTTCAAGAAGGGAGAGAGTGTGGGCCTGCGGCTGGCGGGGGGGAACGACGTGGGCATCTTCGTGGCCGGGGTGCTGGAGGACAGCCCCGCAGCCAAGGAGGGTCTGGAGGAGGGGGATCAGATACTCAGGGTGAGACACGAGAGTCACAGAGATACATGAGTCACAGAGATACACGAGTCACAGAGATACACGAGTCACAGAGATACACGAGTCACAGAGATACACGAGTCACAGAGATACACGAGTCACAGAGATACACGAGTCACAATGATACACGAGTCACAGAGATACACGAGTCACAGAGATACACGAGTCACAGAGATACACGAGTCACAGAGATACACGAGTCACAGAGATACACAAGTCACGGCCGCACGCGAGTCACAGGCACAGAGAGATTCACGTTGGCCTTCAGTCATCCTCGTCCAAACGACATTACAACTGCTAACTAATTTCATTCCTGCTTGCAACCGAGTTTCACCCGGAGAGCACGTCGAGAGAAATTCAATCAAGTTTTTCAATTGAATTCAAGCAAGAGGTGGACGAAGTGTGATGTTGCCTACGCCAGTGAAACGTGCACAAACATTGCAAAACAGCAGCCTAAGCAAAGTGGGCATCAAGGATCAACAAGACGCTATAGAGGGATTATTATGTGGCGTGTTGTTTTGCTTTGCCATGAGTGGTTAACAGTATATTTACCACCAGCAGTGCTTTTATCCCTGAGCTCTGCTCGCAGCTTCACTGGGACTCAGCCCTCCCCAGATTCCTGCCTTCCTGAGCTGGTCTCCTAGCAGTGCACAGAAACACAGACAAAACAGCCTGTTGGCTTCCTGTCCTTTCTCCGTTTATCCCGGCAACACATCGTCTCCTGTCCTCCTCCCCTGAGTGATGTGTTACTGCCTGAATCCTCTAACTGCCATACAACTCTGTGTTTTATAGTCACCATGGTGATACTGATGTCGGAGGGGGGTTATGTAAATGTATAGACATGTTGGCAGTGTCTTGTACATATCTTTTTTTTGGTGATACCCTTGAAATGTGTGAAGCTTTACCTGTATGAGCAATTTTTCCGGCATGCCTGTCATCTCTACTCTCCACTTAAGGGCAACAATGTCCCGGAACTTTCTCTTGATAAAGAATGTCACTCTAAACCTGCTCATCTCCTTCCTTGTCGTAGGTTAACAACGTGGACTTTGCCAACATCATCCGAGAAGAGGCGGTGCTGTTCCTGCTGGACCTTCCTAAAGGTGAAGAGGTCACTATCCTGGCCCAGAAGAAGAAGGATGGTGAGTTTGGAAGCAGACAGGCTGCCAGCAGGAAGTGGGCACCTGTCTGTGCCATCATCTGGAACTGTAATCTGTACAGTAATACAATAAAATGATAAATAATAAAATACTAATAACATTAAATAATAAATACTAAAATAAAATATTACAATAAAATAATAAATAATACAATAAAATTAAATAATAAAAATAATAATACAAAATAAAATGTCTGACTGTAATCTGTAACTGACCCTGGTTGCCTTTCTTGTCCAGTGTATCGGCGGATTGTGGAGTCTGACGTGGGCGATTCCTTCTACATCCGCACCCACTTTGAGTATGAGAAGGAGTCTCCTTACGGCCTGAGCTTCAACAAGGGGGAGGTGTTCCGTGTGGTCGACACCCTCTACAACGGCAAGCTGGGCTCCTGGCTCGCCATCCGCATCGGCAAGAACCACCAGGAGGTGGAGCGGGGCATCATCCCCAACAAGAACAGGTAACACACACACACACATGTGCAGCTATGGCAGTTCATCCAGTGTATGTCTACCATTAGAATCCACTGTTGAATGACGTCGGAACAAAAATCTCCTCTTGTCCAAAGTCACACTGTACCTCTCGAATGTATTTAACCAAATTTGTTATGATAATCGTTGCTATGTCAGTGCCTCAGTGTTGGCAGGATTGGCTGAGCAAAGTTTACAGCACAGACACATTAAGGTGTATGCTGACAGCCTCCCTCCCCCTCTCTCCCCCTCCCCCTCTCTCCCTCCCTTCCCTCCCCCCCCCCCCCCCCCCCCCCTACAGAGCAGAGCAGCTGTCCAGCGTGCAGTACACCCTCCCTA
Source organism: Hypomesus transpacificus (assembly GCF_021917145.1). Lineage (NCBI taxonomy): Eukaryota > Metazoa > Chordata > Actinopteri > Osmeriformes > Osmeridae > Hypomesus > Hypomesus transpacificus. The sequence goes on from NC_061073.1 coordinate 16,347,677, forward strand.
AAACCGCGGGGGGCGACAGGGCTGACTTCTGGAGGTTCCGCGGCCTGCGCAGCTCCAAGAGGAACCTGAGGAAGAGCCGGGAGGACCTGTCGGCCCAGCCCGTCCAGACCAAGTTCCCCGCCTACGAGAGGGTGGTTCTGAGAGAGGGTGAGGCCCCCCCCCTCCCCCCCCCGCCTGCTGGCACTTCCTTGAGAAGCATGTTGAGGTTTTTTAAGGGAAGGTCACGTGACGTCTTGCTTGTTTTTTCTTCCAGCTGGTTTCCTGAGGCCTGTGGTTATATTTGGGCCGATCGCAGATGTTGCGAGGGAGAAGCTTGCCAGAGAGGAGCCTGATCTGTTTGAGCTAGCCAGTGAGTGGCCCTGCAGCCTTCCAAACAGCTGTGTATAGAGTAAGCATGTGTTTTCTTGGTAACATCTCTGTCTATGTTTCCAGAGAGTGAACCAAGAGACGCTGGCACAGACCAGAGGAGTTCGGGAATCATCCGTCTTCACACCATCAAGCAGATCATTGACAGAGTGAGTTGGCCTCGACACACACACACGCACACACACAGTCTTGCACATTTTGAACCCCACCCTTTCCCCCAGAAATTGAGCTTGTGCCTAGATATTAGGGACAGCGAGTCAGGTGGCTGAGCGGTGAGGGAATCAGGCTTGTAATCTGAGGGTCGCCAGTTCGATTCCTGGCTGAGCCAAATGACGTTGTGTCCTTGGGCAAGGCATTTCTCCCTACTTGCCTCGGGGGAATGTCCCTGTACTTACTGTAAGTCGCTCTGGATAAGAGCGTCTGCTAAATGACTAAATGTAAAATATTAAGCAGCCATTTTCTTTTCTTCTTTTCCTCCTCCCTCCGTCCCTCTTCCTTCCCTTGGTTGGCGGCAGGACAAGCATGCGGTGCTGGACATCACGCCTAACGCGGTGGACAGGCTGAACTACGCCCAGTGGTACCCCATCGTGGTGTTCCTCAACCCCGACAACAAGCAGGGGGTGAAGAACATGAGGACCCGACTGTGCCCCGAGTCCAGGAAGAGCGCCAGGAAGCTGTATGAGCGCGCCCTCAAACTTAGGAAGAACAACCACCACCTGTTCACCAGTGAGTGAGAGGGGGAGACATGCAGGATGAGTGAGAGGGGGAGGGGCGAGGAGGAGGGAGGGGATGGGAGGGGAGGGAGGGATGGAGAGGCAGAGACGAGGGCAGGATGAGGGGGAGGAGAGGGACTGGATGGTGTGACCTGTGACGTGGGCCCTCTGTGATACACGTGGACAGGAAGTGATCCTTCTCTCCCTCCTCCCCTCTCAGCCACCATCAACATGAACAACATGAACGACGGCTGGTATGGAGCCCTGAAGGAGACGACCCAGCAGCAGCAGAACCAGCTGGTCTGGGTGTCCGAGGGCAAGGTGACACATCCCCCCCCTGTCTCTGTGGGAGGTATTCTGAAAGGGGAGCTCCATGTCTGGGTGTCTGACTGCGTTCTGTCCTTCCTGGCCAGGCTGACGGGGCGCCCGAGGACGACCTTGACATCCACGACGACCGCCTGTCCTACCTGTCGGCCCCGGGCAGCGAGTATTCCATGTACAGCACGGACAGCCGCCACACCTCCGACTACGAGGACACGGACACGGAGGGCGGGGCCTACACCGACCAGGAGCTGGACGAGACCCTGAACGACGAGGTGGGCCTGCCCACGGAGCCCGCCATCACCCGCTCCTCCGAGCCCGTGCGAGAGGACCCGCCCGTCATCCAGGACGCCCCCGGTTACCCCGGCTATCAGCACCCCGTGCAGCCGGACCCCGCCAACCGCATTGATCCTGCTGGGTTCAAAATGGCCGCCCCTCAGCAGGTAACGTGTAGAGCCAGTAGTTCACAGGCTGGCTGGATCTCAACGGTCCGTTTTCTGCTGAGACCGTGTGCGTGTGTGTGTGTTTGTGTGTGTGTGTGTGTCATATCGAGTTTTTAATGAAAAATTAAATGTGTTTTTCCTCCAGTAATCGATCAATTTTTGTTGTATTACATGTTACGTTCTTAGCAAACCTTTCCTCATTTCTCCAGGGCTTGTGTGTGTGTGTGTTTGTGTGTGTGGGGGGGGGGGTTGATTGTGCTTAAGATGGAGGAGGCTGTGAGGAGGAGAGCCTGCAGTAGATTGAGTGTGTTTGCTCTTGGCAGCCTGTCTTCTAAATGTCTCTTCACAGCAAGACGAGACTGAGGCTGCTCTGGTCATGCCCTCGCCCCTCTGGGCCTCGGCAGCGCCCCCTGCTGTTGAGCAACCTGTACTGCTAGAGGGTATGAGCCCAGAGGAGGCTCCCACTGGAGCGCCAGCTCCTCAGGCCCCGCCCCTTAGCAGCCCCGCCCCCGAGCTAGCCCCACCCCCACCACCACACGAATCCCTCCCGTCTGGGCCAGAACCACAGGTACCCGATGCTGCCACCCGGAGCAGGGGCCCCGGCCCTCGCCCTGCCCTGCTCCGCCCCCGCCCAGCCTGCTCTTGTGTAACTGCCTGTCTTCTCGCACACGCTTCCCCTCTGGCTCTCTGCATGCCCCGCCCCGCCCTGCCCCGCCCACGCTGTGAGCCCACTGTGTGCCTCTGGCCCCCCTCCCCTCCCCCCCCCCCCCCAGGGAGAACCTGGGACGGGTCCACACGCACCACAGTGGGCCGGGAGGGCGGGGCCACTAGGGGGACTGGTGCATCTGGTGTGTGGCCGGGACGAGGACCACCAGAGCCAGCCCTAACTGTGGCCTCTTACCTCTTTCTGCATGGCTCCTTATGGGATCTTGGTTTCCTTTCAGCTTAACTTCTCTGTAGTCTGACCTGTAGTAGCACCTGCAGTGGTGCTGTAGTGGTGGATGTCCTGTTTGTGTCCACTGTGCCAGTCGTAGTAGTCGCATTAGACGCAAACTGAATGTTTTGGTTGCATGACAGAAGCTAACCTGCAGACAGTAATTCTCACTCTCTTGTCTAGCAATTCTCCCTATGGAAAAATGGAAGCGTGCCCTCTAAGCACCACAGTCTGTGTACCATTGTAGTCATGTCATGTAGACTCTCACAACAAGCTTCTTCCATAGGAAGTAATGTTCCTACTAGATGTGCTGTCTACAGGCTACACATCACACGTTTGAAACGAAGCCTTTCAGAGATGTCAAATTCCTAAAAATGTGTCCTGATAATCAGAACCCTGTTCAGCCTGGATTTAGTGGACATTTACATGGATGGGTTTATTCACTGAGAGGCATCTTGTCAAACATGCATTCAGAACTGGTTATGAGTAACCCGACAGATGTGCTTGTTAATATGCACTGTGACTTGAGTGTTTTCATCAGAAGTGTATTAATATATAGTATTATTAACCTATTTATGTTTGACTTTGTAAAGTTTGTGTTATCTGCGACGTAAGAAAGAAGAAAGTAATTGGCCCCATGTGTTGTTTCTGTTAACCTCAAATTTGAGGATTGAATTAACTGAAAAAGATTTAAAGCTTTTGAGCTTCATCTAATCTAATGCAAAAAAATCTGATAACTGTTCAACTACCCCCCCCCCCCCCCCCCCCCCCCCCCCCCCTCAGATGTACAAAAAAGATCTGTACAGCATGGAGGAGTCTGTGCGTGTGAACCATGGCCTGAAGCCGTCCCTGAGCTACAGTCACCAGCCCTCGTACCCTGACAAACAGCCATACCGCGACTACGACCACCCGCCTTACGGATACAACACGGGCGCCGGCGGCTTCGCAGAACCAAAGCCTCTCAACTTCGACTCTCACCTGCACCACTACGACGACCGCGTGCCTAACTACGACGACCAGTGGCCCCCCTACGACCAGCATACCTCGCCCCAGCCTCCGGGCTACCAGCCGGGCCCCCAGCAGCCCCCCCTGGGCTACAGCCCCCGGCCCCCCTACGAGGACGGCCCAGGGAGGGACTACAGCCCCCCCCAGCCACGCTACGACGGCGCCCCCCCGGTGGGGTACGACGGCCGGCCGCGGCACGGCAAGGCGGGGCCCGTGCGCTACGACGAGCCCCCGCCCGCCGCGGGGTACGAGGCCCGCTCGCCCTACGAGCCAGAGAGCCACAGCTTCCCCATCAACTCCCCTCGCTCTCCAGAACCCCCCAAGCAGTATTACAGCGACTCCGCCTCACGGCCCCCCTACAACCCTGGGCCTCCTAACAGGGGCTACAAGCCAGGGATGCACGAGCCCGTCATGAACTCTGAACCCCCCCTGCCCCCTCCCAAACCAGAAGCCCTGTCCTCGCCAGGAGAGCCCGGCATGTCCGCCGGCCCTAAGCCCCTCCCCCCACCGCCGAGGGCGGAGCCTGAAGACGACCCCGCCATGAAGCCCCAGTCGGTCCTCAACAGGGTGAAGATGTTTGAGAACAAGCGCTCCGTGTCTGTGGACCGGGCCAAGGACGCGGGAGACGGCACCGTCCTCAGAGTAGGCCCCACACACACTTACCCATATTAGGGAAGGAGATTCGACGTGGGGGAGGGGGAGTGGGGGGGGGGGTGTTGAGAGACCTAATCGATCCTTTTTCCTCTGTTTCAGCCTGCCGATGCTCCCAAACCTGTCATTGCGCCCGGGCCAGTCCTCAAAGCCAACTCCCTCAGCAACCTGGAGCAGGACAAGTCTACATACAGGTATGTAATCAACAGCAGTGTCCACACACTGTGCAGAGCTGGGTGAAGGACGATGACTCTGGGTCCATCCATCACTGCCTCAGAGGGCCCCCTGGTGGACAGAGGCCACTTAGCAACTATGCAGCAACCCCCGAGTGTTTTTACTGTGTTGGTGGTCTTGTTCCTGGCCATGCCTCTCTCTCACCGCCCCCCCCCCCCCCCGCTCCTCTCCTCCAGAGACCCAGAGCCTCAGAAGCCTCAGTCCAAACCTCTGGATGACACGGTGCGCTCCAACCACTACGACCAGGACGAGGACGAGGAGTACTACAGGAAGCAGCTGTCCTACTTCGACCGCCGGAGTTTTGACAGCAAGGCCATGCAGCCTGGCCCGGGGGTCAACCGCTTCCATGAGCTGGCCAAACCCGCCCAGCTGACCTATCCTTACAATAGGTACCAACGTAGCTAACACAAAATCAAATGTTCTGTATTGGGACTGTCAGGCCAAATAGTGTCCTAGGGCCAAATAGTGTCCTAGGGCCAAATAGTGTCCTACCTGACGTCACAATGCCGTCCGTCGCTATGCCGACCTTAAATTCCTGAGATATTTACGCGTGCTAGCAGGAAACTGTCATGGTTGCTATACTGATCATACTGGTTCTTTTGACGAAAACAATTAGCCAGCTAGCACCAGCTATCAAACGAGTGAAAACTTTAAATAGTAGAGTAGAATAAACTGGTTTAAATAAGCCTAAATACAAAACTTCCTACCTAGTAAACCAGTATAGCAACCATGACAGTTTCCTGCTAGCACGGGTAAATATCTCAGGAATTTAAGGTCGGCATAGCGACGGACGCGTCCTTGCTTCGGAACGGCATTGTGACGTCAGGTAGGACACTATTTGGGCCTAGGACACTATTTGGCCTGACAGTACCCCTAAGGGGCTTAAGCAGAGCCTAGGGTCAAGTCCAATTGGAGTATCCCACTAGGGGAAATGTGGTTGCAGCCAAGTCAAATGTAAAGGAAAATAACATGAAATGTGTCTCTGTCTGATCTCCGTAATGAAGAAGCTCTCGAGTGAATGTGAGACTGCCCAGCCCTCTAGCGTGCGCTTAGACTAATACCTGGTGCACGTGCACCTTTGTGTGCGGCAGGGCGGAGTCCGTGGAGAAGGTGAGTCCTGTGGAGAAGAGGTACGAGCCCCTGCCTCAGATCAGCCCCTCCTCCCAGTATGGGCCGCCCACCCCCGCCATCCCACCCAACACGCTGCCCAAGCTCAGCGCCAACGAGGGTGAGCTTTCTCCTCCCCACCCTTAGGCTCCACCCACATCTAAAGAGCATGGATAGGAAGGAGTTTTCAGTTAGACATGGCTTCTGTCTTCCCGTGTTCAATAGGTCACTTTGTGGACTTGGCAGAGATCTATAAATATAACATGAAGCGCCCAGAAAGAGATGTTAGGGAGCTAGTTATACCTTGCAGTATGAGTCATGATAATGGCATGCGTTTACATACCGGGATAAGAGGTGCCCTAGAAGGACATATTCCATGAAAACTATATTTGTACTTGTTTACTTCATGGTATATAAGTCGTTCTGTAACCTATCCACTTCATTCAATTGACGACCAAACACTAGGCATGGGACCAATGATTCCACGGCCGTTACAAATAAAATACTCTCATCAAACCTTTTTATTGATAGTCTTAGTTTTCCCCTCGGTCATCTGTTCTCTCTTTCAAGGAAAACATTAACAAGCAGTTCAGAGTCGCTCTGATAGCTGGGCGACAGCCTTCATGAGCTATGACAGTGTGTTTTGGGACTTGAACAAAGGCTTTGTGTGCTCTACTGAAAGCATCTCTGTGTAGTTACACGGTACACTGAGGCAGTTTGTCAGTTCTCATCTGCGTCTCTTCACTGTCACCATCTGTGTGTGTTTCCAGTGAACTCCCTCCCTGATGCCCTCTGCTCCCCCAACCCCAAACTTGAGGTCGCCCTACGGCCCCCAACCAGGGAGGACCCCCTCCAGGGGAACTACCTCTCCCAGAAGTCCCCCGTCAATGGCACAGACGCTCCCCCCAAAATCCTGGGCGCCCCCACACCCACCAGCTACAACCGCTACATCCCCCGGCCGTACACCAGCTCGGCCCGGCCCTTCGAGCGCAAGTTCGAGAGCCCCAAGTTCAACCACAACTTGCTGCCCAACGACACGCAGGCCAAGACGGAGCTGGTCAGCAAGCCCAGCCTGGTCAACAACAACAGCAGCAGCAGCAAACCTCAGCTGTCCCCACAGCCCCAGGACCACGACAGCGGCCTGGACACGTTCACTCACACCATGGATAACAGGCCCAAGTACCAGCACAACAACGTTAACGCCATCCCCAAGGCTATCCCTGTCAGGTAAGGCTGCCGGAGGAGGCTGAGGGATGGATGCGTGGGAACTGGTTCTAGATGTGTCTCATGTCCTCTGTGCATTACACTATACCTCTACCACCCCCTCCCCCACCACCACCACCACCCTCCCCCTTCATCCACCGTTTTGATGGATTGCTTTTGCCGTCCGCCGCTGTCCCTTAGCCCCAGTGCGCTGGAGGATGACGAGGAGGATGAAGGGCACACGGTGGTGGCCACGGCTCGGGGGATCTTCAACTGTAACGGAGGGGTCCTGAGCTCCATGGAGACTGGCGTCAGCATTATCATTCCCCAGGGGGCCATCCCAGAGAGCGTGGAGCAGGAGATCTACTTCAAGGTGTGCCGGGACAACAGCATCCTGCCTCCCCTCGACAAGGAGAAAGGTCCGTAACCCCGCTCTCGCCCTCCGCTGGTGTGAGTCGATGACAGCAAGCGGCCCCTACCAGACAAATCTCCTTCCAGACTTTGTACCCTCCGATAGTGTCTATATACACCTCGGATTGCTGTCTATTCAGACGCTGTGTAGAGATATGATGGTGTGTGTGTGTGTGATTGTTCTCACCGTCCTCGTGGGTTGGTCTCCCCGCAGGAGAGACTCTGCTCAGCCCCCTGGTGATGTGTGGTCCTCACGGACTCAAGTTCCTGAAGCCCGTGGAGCTGCGCCTGCCTCACTGTGCGTCTATGACCCCTGATGGTTGGTCTTTTGCTCTAAAATCCTCCGACTCCTCGTCGGGTACGCTGTCCTCTCTCTGTCCTTTTTGGGGTCTTTGGGAAAGGCTGGGTGATTAATGGTCTGATGCAATGAGGGTCACGAGAGATTACGCTTCATACACACATGAATGCTCTCATCTTCCGTTCTCCATATTTCCATTGCATGCCCTTACTTTTTTTTTTTATACGGGATTGTTCGTGAGTTTGTCCTTTTCCAATGTATTGTTTGGTGGAAGTTCACTCAAATTTGTGACATTTTCCTTCACAATCAGAGAAGGTACACTAGCTAAAAACAATTAGTACAACAATACACACTGCATTTATCAGTGCTGATATTCTAAGGTTCAAAATTATATATTTCACGAATCATTTTAAATAAGTTGTATTCTCTTTAAGGTCTGGAGGTCACTTTTTACTCCTCATTCCTGCAGGTGACCCGAAGACTTGGCAGAACAAATCTCTTCCAGGAGATCCTAACTACCTGGTGGGCGCTAACTGTGTGTCTGTGCTAATCGACCACTTCTGAAGAGGGCAACAGCTGGTCTGTTACTGAATGTGAATATCAGGGGATCACCGTTGCCCCCCCTCCTCCTGTGACCCCCTCCCCTCCCACTTCCTCGGACCAGAGCAGTGGTGGTCTGCGCTGCTTGATGAAGATTGAACTTCTCGCTCACATTGTTTACTGTGCCCCCCCCCCCCCCAAAAAAAATAATAATTATAAAATAAAACATTACAAGGAGTGGGAGGAGTCAATGTGGAGTGGGAGGAGTCAACGTGGAGTGGGAGGAGTCAACGTGGAGTGGGAGGGGTCAACGTGGAGTGGGAGGGGTCAATGTGGAGTGGGAGGAGTTGACGTGGAGTGGGAGGAGTCAATGTGGAGTGGGAGGAGTCGACGTGGAGTGGGAGGGGTCGACGTGGAGTGGGAGGAGTCAATGTGGAGTGGGAGGAGTCAACGTGGAGTGGGAGGAGTCAACATGGAGTGGGAGAAGTCCAGCTGTTCCCAGGGCTGTGCTCTTTTTCTTTCAGTTTTTTGGTGCTTTAAGGCAAAAAATACAAATAAAAACAAGTTGTATAAAAAAAATTGAACTGTTGTTGGAATGCATGACCCGTGCCACAGACTGAATAATCTCATTTTGACATTTTTAGCCAATTTTAAAACTATAAAAGAAGAAAAAACGGTCTGAGCGGTGCAAGAAAGGAAGAATCTTGAAATTTATTTAATATTGCTATGAGAATTGTACTTATGCACTCACAAACAGAAAAGTTGGTATATGCAAAACTTTTTTGTTTGTGAGGTCTGTGGTCATGCGTTTCTTTCTGGAAGGATCTTTAAAGACTTGTGAGATGCTCAGCCTGTCACAAGGGTAATGAAGGACGTAGGCATCATGAAGATACTGTATAAAAATAATATACTATATGAAGATGGATGTATTGGAATTGGATGTCCCTTGTTTGTTCCCTATGGGCTCAATGTGTTTAGAACTGATCTTTTGTAGCCGTTTTACCGTAGATAAATGTACTGACTTGATTTACCAACTCCTGCTGTCTAGAGATCTATGCATGTGCAATGACTCAGGTCCAGAATCCTGCTACTACTAAGTTCAACACATAAGTCCCATCTTACACTGCAAGCAGTGATGCCTTATCTGCATATAAACTTTTCAGTAAAACTTAAAAACATCGGATCTTTTTAAGTTGTAGAGGTCAATTATGAAAGAAATAAACAGTTGTCTGCATTCTTAACTCATTATATCAATGAACTTGGATTTAGCACACAAGAATAATTGAGGCTGATGAAAAGGTATGCTTTCTGTTACTGCTATGCATATGAAGTCAGAGGAAATACAAAACACTAGAAAATTGTACAATTAATTGTGGCTGTACATATTGCTAGCATATGGCCTTGGTTCTCTGTAAATGAACTTTTGTACATCTTTGTTATTTTGTATAAAAGAGGAAAAATGTTTCTTAAAAAAGACAAAGCAATTACATTGGTTATGTTTATATTCTGGTTATACCCCTGAGCCTTGGACTGATCTAAGCAGTAATAAATCCAACTTTTCTACCACATATACACAATACTTAAAGGCATTTTTAACAGTCAGAAAACTTTTTATTCTTATTTACAAAATAGAAAAGTGCTTGGTTTAAAAGATCTGTACTCCAGAGGGGTCTGCTTTAAAGAGTCGGCCCTCCTTTGTTTGTGATACTGGATGCTGTATTGTGTGCCCTGAAATGTATTTTTGTACTAATAGACAATTTATTATGGCACATCAGTACAATTTTGTTTTGATATGATAACACTGCTTTAATCCAACACTAGTTTCTTTTCCTGTTTGGCTGGCATTCTCTTTATTTATTTTTTATTTTTGTTCAATGTTTTTCTTTCCTTTGCAACACATTTCTAAGTATACCACTGTATTAATAAATAAAATCATTTTTAAAGTAAGACATGGTTTTCTGTGATTGTTTTTTGACATTTGGCGAGAGTTTATTCGGGGGAGAAATTTCATTACAGTTTCTGCAGCACGTATATAGTGAGTTTAAATCAAATCAAATCAAATCAAATTTATTTGTATAGCCCTTTTTACACGCAAGCATGTCACAGAGGGCTTCACATGCGCCCATAGAACTGCCCCTCAACCAACCTAAACCCTCAAGGAAGACAAGGAAAAACTCCCAGAAAAACTCCCACCGGGAGAAAAAATGGAAGAAACCTTGGGAGGAGCAATTCAGAGAGGGATCCCCTCCTCCAGAGACGGTTGGTAAGAGAGAGGAGCAGAACACAAGCTAAACATAGTCATACAGTGTCAATGGGTTTTGAAACACCAAAATCCATTGTTCGGCTTTATAGACGTTGGATGGGACCGGGAAACTCGCTGTTGGCCGTCATGGAGACTGGATTCCGGGTGACGACCTGGTTCAGCGTTGGCAGACCGACGACCAAGCAGGTCCTGACAGCTCAAACCCCCCACACCACAGGGAATGTGTCGGGGGGGGACAGAGAGGAGAGCAGGGATTAGAGAATGCCAGGAGCAGCTAACAGTTACAGTCAAAATAGAATGAGATCCCCACCGGTCAAGTGTGGACTAGTGCAGCAATTTAACAGAGCAAAAAGGGTATTTGATGCAGCCCCACACACCAAAACAACGACAGCCCCCCTCAGTTGGAACATGAAATCTGTTCCAGGGGAAAGAACTCTAAAGTAGGTTATACTTATACGAATAAGGATGAAAACAGCCAGTCCCCCGTTGTCTCCAACTAGTAATAAAAACTATAACAGTAACAATATACAGCAACGGAACTATAATAATAATAATACTAACAATATACAGTAACAGGTTTACTTTATTTGTAACATCTAGCTGGGCAATGTGAACATAAGCTATAATTAAAATTTAAAAGTTACATGTGATACACACATAGGCAAGCACACATCCCAGGTTTACATAGAAAGTACACACATACTTCCCTTTAACAATCATAGAATTGACTAAACAAGAACGTTTTTAATCTAGTTTTAAATGTCGAGACAGTATCAGCTTCCTTAATTGAGATGGGTAATTTGTTCCAAAGAAGAGGTGCTCTATATGAGAACGCCCTACCTCCAGCAGTTTTTTTCTTAACTTTGGGTATTACCAGATAGCCGGCATTTTGAGATCTTAGAGACCTTGCGGGGCAATAGGGTGCAAGGAGACCGGAGAGGTACAGTGGTGCCAATCCATGCAGAGATTTGTAAGTTAGTAGTAGAACTTTGAAATCAGCTCTGGCTTGGATAGGGAGCCAGTGTAAAGAGATAAGAGTCGATGTTATATGATCAAACTTTCTAGTTTTAGTCAATAGTCTAGCAGCAGCATTTTGCACCCGCTGTAAGTTTTTTAGGTAGGTAATTGGGAGGCCAGAGAACAACACATTGCAGTAGTCCAATCGGGACGTAACAAAAGCATGTATTAGTTTTTCAGCATCATCCTTTGAGAGGAATTTTCGTATTTTGGCAATATTACGTAGATGGAAAAATGCTGTTCTGGTGATTTGCTTAATATGGTACTCAAATGAAGTTTAAAGGTGTCCTTTTACCAGGACCTATCACAACCCGACATTGTGAGAACTTACGATAGGTGGTAGTCTATTTGGAAACAAGTAGTCTCAAACATTAAATATAGTTTACAGGTATTTCAAAAAACCAGGTTGTTGTAGTGTAGGCCCTTGTTCTCAACCCACTAAACCACGGGTCCCCCAAAAATTTAAGGGTTAGATTTTGCACTAAACAGAAATACATTGTAAACTGGAATAATCAAATCCAAGATCCAAACAAACTACATTGTTACTCTATTAATTTATTACTCAATTACTACTTCTAAACATAAAATGTCAATTAGCATACAATACAAAATATAATAGAAATTAAAATACTGATTTGTTTATATATATGTTACATTTTTCATTGTCATAAATACAGTACATACTGCTTATAATTAATGTTATATCATTTCTTTCTGTTTTATTATTATTTATATTTGACTTTTCAGAGCTAAACTGAACTGATATTTTATCATTTGCTAGTAGTATCTTTAACACTTTGGACACAGTGTGTAGTTTAGGTATCGGGATTGATAAACAAAGGTTTGTGAAGGCCTATCATTTAGGGTGAATGACCCCTATGGTTCAAAGGTTCAACACAGAGCTACATCAAACAAAGAAGCAGACATCACCCCTCGTACATGCTTCCAGTTGCTGTTGTCAGATACGGTGCTATAAAACATTTAAATAACACTTTTACCACCCATTCACTGCACAACGCTCAGGTACTTCTTGGTAGCAGTCTAGCAACATGGGGCTGCTGTCATACAAATGATCAGTCATGGATTGAGTTTAATTATTATCTATGCAGGACACAAATGCTAAATAATGTTGATACTCATATGAGAAAACTTGGATATCTTGTAACTTTAGCTTAAGTATTTGACAAGAATCAAGCTTTTGTTTAAGAATCAAGTTTTAATAATCTTCTGATAAGTACAACATAGTGCATACGTAAATGTTAGTTTATCAAGATTATCACATACCATATGTTTAGCTTCCATAGGATATTACACAACTATTGTTTTGCAATCAAAACAATAAAAAAACATGTATTGTTAAGCATAACCATCATATACTCTATTTACTTTATGTTACATAATCAAATCTATCCCTGAGATTAGTTGGCCATCCTACTTGTCGCCATTATTACAGTTTTATCATTCCCTGTTATGAACATGAAAACAACTAGCTTAAATGGATCATTACCCATGTCAACAATACATTTTTTTAATTTACTTTTTATCGTACATTTCAATCACATTTTGACTACAACTTGATCTCCCTTGAAGCAATTGAGGAGTATATCTCTTCAGTGAGTGGAACATATGTTTTTTTATCAGAATCAAGAAAGTACAAACGATCTTGGATGGTAGATGGGTTGAACCCGTCCTCTACCAACCTCACCTTCTTCATCTTGAACGTTCCAGTCATCTCCAAAGAGCTCTAGAAAACAAAGTGTCCTTTTTAAGCAAGGAATACAGTTTTACTGTACTCACGGTGCAAAAACAGTCGCATGTACAGCTGTTTGGAAAAGGGATTTGCAAAGAATACATATAAATGTGCACTATATATTAGAGTACTATTGTGATATAACACAAAGCAATACTAATTCCACAACTAATACAATCAAGTGGATATAGATTAGCTACCAATTAAAATCACTTGCACACTTGACTTCACCTGTATTCTTATGAACCGTGGTCTTGCGTAGGCTGGGAGGTAGTTAGCGACTGTCTTGAAAGTGTCTTCATAGTCAAATTCTTCCCCCTCCTCTAATATTACAGCTGCCATTCCAATCCTCCCCTCATGGCCTTGAGAGACATCATAACCACAATTAAAAAGTATTGGACACTGTAACAAACTGTACATATACAAATAGAAAAACTAGTAAAAGAAACCCCCTGAAATTAAAAAATATGTATTTACCTTCTACATGTACCCCGTATACATTAGCCTGTGCGATGCATTTAACCATTGTAAGAATATCTGCCACCTCCGTTGTGGCAACATTCTCCCCTTTCCACCTAAAACAGGAAATGACAGATGTCTCACCTTATCCCATTCTATTGGTCAACGTCAAATCAGGGAAAACAATTACACCTGTGAGAAAACCTACCTGAAGGTGTCACCAACTCGGTCCTGGAAATACACAAAGCTGTCACTGTCTATACGAAGCAAGTCCCCGGTGTTGAAGTACAGATCACCTTTCTGCAGGACATCTCTCAGTCTTTTCTTCTCTGTTTGCTGTTGGTTCCCAGCATAGCCAACAAAGGGAGATCTCTTGGTCACCTTTCCAACCAAAAGCCCTGTCTCACCTGCAGAAAGAAGGCACAAAGTCCTTATTCCATTATAAACTAACGTGGGGGGAAAAGTTGCGTTGAGGAGAAAAGTAAAATTACATTTGTTTAAACATGGATGTGAAATTGTAACAACAACACAGTTGCCATAACAACAAAAACGAACCAGTAGCATCTGACTAACCTTTGGCTGCCTTAACGCACAGACCCTTAGCATTCCTCACAGGTTCTTCCTTCTCAATGTCAAACTTGATCAAAGTGTAGGGAAACAAATACTGAAAGACACAATTACATAAAGGTTCCTTTTTATCACAAACAGCCAGACAATTATAGATAGGGAAATCTCTCAGTTAATGCCGTCGTTAAGTAACTACCCACCCTGTGGAGAAAGTTGACTCTTCCCACCACACCTATCTTTGTTGTGTAGTTGATAAAGCCAATATTTCCTTCGGTGGCAGCATACAATTCCCTGACGTGAATATCACCAAATCGCTTCAGAAACTCAGACCAGATGTCTAGTCGGACACCATTGCCGATGGCAATCCTTACTTTGTGGTCCTTTTCATTGTCTTTCTGAAAATACAACAGAAAGGTTGTCGAAACTCACTGTCAGGGTCAAAGCCAATACATTTTGACAAATTTTTTAATGTGTGTAACTAAGTTAATACATTTTGCTAATGAATTAACATTTTCAAGGTCATAAGATTTTCCGCTACAAAAATGACATAACTTGTGCACATACTTTGAGTACCTTGTCTGAGGAATACTATGATTAAAAATATTTTCATTCAACTCAATCGTACACAGGTGTGACATCTAGAGTAGACTTGTTAACATTACCTTGGGTGTATTGCAGAGGTAGCGCATGGTTTCACCTATATATTGCATCACTGTTATATTGTGCTTTCTGCAATCTTCCCAAAACTGAGAGGCTGAGAATTTTCTTCTCAGTACAACTGTTATGCCTGTGTAAGAAACAGAAATTATCATTCTAACTCATTTTGTCTAATGCCTTCTTAGATGCATATTTGATTATTCTTAGATTCTCTGCTATGATAATGAAACAGTCATGTATTTGCAGTTTCCCATGGAAGATAGTAAGTGGTTCTACCTCTCTCAATGGCACCAGACAGTCCGATGAGGAACCCAGCGCTGTGATAGAGGGGCAGGTTGATGTAGAACACATCATCTGACGTCACTCCTGATGCAGCCTGGATGAAGGACGCGGCCCAGACCCTCTCGTGAGTGACCAGGGCTGCTTTTGGTAGCCCTTGAATGAAAAAAAGAATGTGTAGTGGTTTCAAGATCATCTGTGAGGGGAAACCCAAATCAATCTTTTACGAAGCGCACAGCATGTTGCATACCTGTGGTCCCAGAGGTGTAAATATAAAGAGCGGCACTTCTAAAGGTGACATTTGACCTCAGGTTGGGTGACAGAGTCTCGTCTGAGGCCTGGGAGATGTTGTCTGAGAGGGCATGGATGCCCTCGACGCTGCACTCCTCTGAGAGCAGGTACACAGAGATGCCCTGCTGCCTCAACACAGGCAGCACCTCCTCCAATGCGCCCTTCAGCTCTGCAAAGACAGATGGGCCTTCAGCTCTTGTAACATCTTCCCATTGAGCAATTCAGCACGTGGTGGCCTATTTTACATTCCTGAGCTCTTTATTTACTCAGGTGCCAACAGTTCCAATACAGAATTGCAAGAAGTAATTGGCTTCGCTTTATATGCCATATTAGTTTAGGCATATGCCTAAAGTCATTTCATATCGTTTCATAACAGTGCAAAACTATTTAGAAGTGGAACTCTTGTTATTTACCTGCCGAAGCAATGATCACTTTGGCCCCGCAACATGAGAAGCAATGTAAGAGTGACTTTGATCTGATGTTGAAGTTCAGGAAAGCTGCTGCACAGCCCAGTTTGGCCAGGCCCAGCCATGTCCAGGCAAAACAAGGCTCATTCCCCAAGAATAGAGCGACGGTGTCCCCCTCTTTTAGACGGGCGTGCGTTTGCAGCGCTCTGGCGACTTTGTTGCTCTGTTTATCCACCTCCGAGTATGAGTGCGCTTTACCCTCAAAATGTATAAAAGTTTTGTTCGGATGTTTCTTCACCGCATCCAAAAAGCAGTCCAAAATACTATAGAACGGTTTCCTCTTGTATTTTGACAATCTTATTCCAAGTACCATACATTTCATTATATACGAAAAATCTTGGCCAAAGTATGGAAACCATGTTTTCAAGAAAACTGGCAAAATTGCTATGCCGACTAATAAAGTAAACCAAATGAGCATCTTGGAAAAAAATAATTGTCGCTACGACTTTAATAAGTCTAAAACTAAAAGTTTTAGACTTATAACATTTAACTATCCGAATTGATTACGAAGTTCAACCACCCAGTAAGACCTGGGATAGCGTAGTGTGCGGTAGACATCGCAAGGTCCCTCCCTCCTCCCTCCCTCTTGGTTGCCAGAGTGCGTTTCAATCCACATTTACACTATTTTTCTTTCGAGTTCATAATCTTACAGAGAATATACAGAACAGAATCAGCATCAAATGTTGTCTTTTATGAATCGTTTTATGTAGGCTAACTATGCCCAAGATAATTTTCCTAAAGTTAACTGCATATTTATACAATTTTGTATGACAAAGTCAGTTCTTCAAACTCCAATTACAAAAAGTTAAACCACTGTAATACTGACTCACATCTCGTTTATTATTTTACAACAATGAACATGGCAACCGCTGTGTGGTAGGCGTGTGTATCACGCAACCGCTTTTCCTTACTCCAATTGGGTGAGATTTACAAAAGCGTTCTCGATCCCTAGAAAAAAACACCCTGAAGTGGACGTTTTAGTTAACAGAATGAGGTCTTATGTGAGCATTTGTGCTCAGATTTCATTGAGGAAAAGATTGCCTCTTTTACAATCAAAGCATGTCCCACTGGCTTACAGCTACTAATACCATTTACACAATACACACTTAATAAACAAGTAACAATTTAGGGTTACAGTTAAATTGCATTCTTGTTTATTATATTATTGTAGGCAATCTTAAACAGTGAACTAAAACCCATTATCTTGGTCTACTCGTTGTCGTCTAAATTCAGAGCAAATTCTGTTTTGTAAGAATCAGAGTTTTAGTCCTCCAGATTCTACTGTATGGAAAATCTGTGGAGTGAGAGGTTGGTAACTTCTGAGTTTCTCATCCAGGAAGAACAGAGGGACTGTGACTCTGTCTGGGCTGAATCCTTCAGCCACCAACTTCCCCTTCACCTGTTTAAAGGTACCAGTCACTGACAAAGAACTCTGTGTAAAAAAAAGAAAAAAAGAAAAAAAAGAAAAAAAAAAAGAACTTGAAATTAACTAGGGCAATGTTAATGACCCATAATAATTTTTTTCCTAATCCTATTGATGAAGCGATAGATTATCAAAGGATTAGATGAGATCTTACTTGAATTCTTAAGAATCGTGGTCTGGCATAGGCAGGTAAGTACGCCACAACATGTTTGAATAAACTAGCACCATCAAACTGGACTCCTTCCCTTAGTGTTATAGCAGCCATCCCAGCCTTCCCCTCCCGACCTATTAAAGGACAAAGAGACATCATCCGTTATAATACTCCTGTACCTTACAAAAGGCACATATGTTGTAAAAGGTTTGATAAGAGAAAGAGAACAAAGGAGACAAAACAAACAAGAACCTGGTATTTGAACACCATAAACATTGGCCTCTTCTATACAATGTGCCATTGTAAGGATATCAGACACTTCATTAGTTGACACATTCTCTCCTTTCCATCTGTAAAGAGACGAGAGCAGATTTTATGTAACATTCTTCCTCAGGAATTTGAAATTACTGGACATTATCATGGTATGATCACCTGAAAGTGTCTCCAATCCGATCTTGGAAATAGAGGAAACCCTCTTGATCAGTGCTCAGCAGATCTCCGGTGTTAAAGTACAGGTCACCCTTCTGAAAAGTGTCATGAAGTCTCTTCCTTTCCGTTTGCTGTAAATCTCGAGCGTAGCCGATGAACGGTGCCTTCTGTGTTATCTGAGATATGAGGAGCCCAGTCTCACCTGAGATATAGACAAAAAAGAAACATTTCAAAGAAAAGTTGTGTTTGTGCCTATCGTGAATGTGAAGTACAATTAAGAATTTTCTGTTATCTCAAAAGAGTACCTTTAGCAGCCTCCATGCAGAAACCTTTGGAGTTTCTTAAAGGTTCTCCTTCTTCTGTGTCATATTTAATCAGGGCATAAGGAAAGGCCCTCTATAGGAATACAAAATCAAAAACATTGTTGGCTATGAAGTCAAACAAATAGTATGAATTCATATTGGACTGTGTTAAGACGTATACCTTGTGGAAAAAGTTAACTCGCCCAACAGCACCAATCTTTCCAGCATAGTTCATGAAGCTCATATTTCCCTCTGTAGAAGCATACAGCTCCTTGATACTGATGATTCCAAATCGGTTTAAAAACTCTTGCCAAACATCTGCTCTTATACCGTTCCCTATTGCAATTTTTACTTTGTGGTCTTTATCATTGTACTTCTGTGGAAGAAGACAGGGTTTGTTGAAAGAGAGCACAGTAAAAGAAAACTGGAAATAACATGCACTTGCTTGCAGTTCTTGCAGTGTGATCTTCCTTTAGAGTGATTGTGTCACACTGGATCAAAGTGCAGGTGAGCATACCTTACCTTGGGAGTGTTGCACAGGTAGCGCATGGTTTCACCTATGTACTGTATAACAGTAACATTGAACTTTCTGCAGTCCTCCCAGAACTGAGATGCTGAAAATTTACTTCGTAGCACGATCGTGATACCTGGAAGAAGAAGAAAAATGTTTTAAAACTTCAATATAACCAGCATCTAAATATTTAGATGTTTCAATGATTTTTTTACATTCTGTTCAATCCAACAGTAGCAACATGCACCACAGTCTGGACAAACCCAAATCATACCCCTTTCTATGGCTCCAGTGAAGCCCATGAAGCCAGCAGTGTGATAGAGGGGAAGATTAATGTACATTACATCCGTGGAACAGACTCCGGCAATAGACTGAAGGAAAGACATTGCCCACAGCCGTTGATAATTTATCATGGCCGCTTTTGGTAGCCCTTAGGAGACAAAGACAAATAGCATGTGTGTAAATATGAGGAATGGCTACTTAAACACTGTCAACATGCCGGGAGCAATTCAGAGGAAATCTTTGAAAATTTAATTTCAATGTTAACAGTCCAGAAGAACGAAATCTCTGCTGTGAGGTGAGTGTAACTTCTGTTGCTGTTTCTCAGATAAAAGTTTATCGTACGAGACAGCTACTTAAACACATTGGCCGGGTCTCCCAGATTCGTTAAGAAGCTTTTAACGCTCAGAGAGCTTCCTAACGAATCTGAGAAACCCGACCATTGTTATTTAATGCTGAGCAGCATTACCTGTAGTGCCAGATGTGTAAATATAAACAGCGGGACTCCCCAGTGTGACATTGGACCTGACGCGTCTGGGCAGTGGGTCGGAAGAGGCTTGACTAATCTTGTCTTTGAAGCTGTGCATGCCTGCTGTTGTACATTCATCAGTCAGGATGTACACAGGAACATTCTGTTCCATCAGAGTAGGGAGGATCTCTTCAACAGCTTCTCTCAGCTCTAAAGAGAAATTAGATCGTTGTTATTATGAAAACGTTCAAAAGAACGGAGATCTGAACTGTAATTCACAATGGCTATAATACCTTCAGCAGCGATCAGCACTTTGGCTCCACTGCATGAAAAGCAATGCAGCAATGATTTTGTCCTCATGTTATAGTTCAGGAATGCCGCAGCACATCCTATTTTAGCCAACCCTAACCAAATCCAGAGAAAGAATGGTTCATTCCCTAGGAAAAGTGCAACGGTATCCCCCTCCGTCAAAGGACTGTGCTCCAACAAGGCATTTGCAACTTTGTTACTCTTCTGATCAGTTTCCAAGTACGTATAAGTTACGTCATTGTAATGAATAAAAGATTTGTGCGGGTGCCTTTTTACGGAATCTAAGAAACGATCTAGAATCGTGTAGTTTGTCTCTCTATATTTCGCAAGGCGATATCCGATTTTTGAAGTTCTCAGTACGAATTGGACATCCTTAAGAAAGTAGGGATAGAAGTAACGTAAGATTCCGATACATAAACATACCGCCAAGAAACCGGTCCACATAGCCATGGTTAGCCTGTACTGCAGACAAGACGGTCACATACAGATTGCTACAATCGACAAGCTTTTAACTGCAAAGTTTGTGCTTATTGCACCTCTTTTGTAGGCGTGGTTGTAAATGTTGAAGCCACGAGGATTATGTCATAACGGGAAAGTATACCTCGAAGTGGTAGAAGTTATACAATTATAGTAGGCCAATATCTTTTAATAGTGTTCAAATTGTGTTATTTAATAGATGACTACACAATCATATTGGATTTTAATTTTAATTTATATGCACAGCATATCTAATTAATTTATAAATATAAAATATAAAAAAATAAATTTAAAAAACTACATGAAACCTCAGAAATCCATAAATCAACAACAATAGCATTTAGAAATTTGGTAATTGAGACGCGTAACAAGGTTTCTCACTCGATTCCCACAACACTCAAACTATCATGTTGGCATTCACTTCACACACCACTCTATATTCAAGAGGACCGACTGGGCCCGTTCTTACACACGGAAGGAAGAAGCGGCAACATGACAGAGAATTAGTCAACAGGAAATTCCAAATTAATGAGACGCAGGGACATCCCTTAAAACAAGACCTCCCCTGGCTTGCATTGATCTCTCATTTCCGAATGGTGAAAGGACTGTTGAAGCCACTGTCCTGCTGGCACAGATTCAGCTCTGGGAACAGGCTCTTGGAGCACAGGGGAGCCAGCTTCTCCCCCTCGGAGACTGGAACAGGTTCTCTGTGTGCACTCCCCAGAACACTGGGGAGCGTTAAGGCTTTGGTGTGGGGTGGCATGTTGACTATCTCCTGATAAACAGTCATGTCAGAGTGGTCAGCGGTGAGACTTCCAAACTCCCGCAGGTCAGATGAGGCAGCGGACAGAGGGAGGAGGGGCTCCGTCCTCCTGCTGTGGTAGGGGCGGAGGGGGACAAACACGTCTCCAGGTGCGGGGTTGCTCCAGTCGCTCTGCCCGCCGTCCCTGACGGGGGTCTCCTGGAGGAGGGTGGGTGTCCTCTGAGAAGCAAGGGGATCATCTGCTTTCCCCGTGTCCACGCCCCGCAGGTACACCTCTCTGCCCTGGTTCCTCAGAGTCACATGGGCGTCGGTCAGACCCCTGTGGTGGACCTCCCCCAGCGAGGCCTGCCCAGCGGGCCGGAGAGAGGGGTGGGGAGCTGGAGGGAGGAGGGCTTTAGATGAAGAGTCTTTTGGCGTTTTCAGCTTTCCGCTCGTGAGGACGTCCTGGTGGGGGGCTTTTACCGTGGGCTTGGACCTGGTCCTCGACATGGCTGGTTCTGTCCTGTCGGTCTTCCTCTCCACTGTCCACTTCTCACACCTGGTCTCTGGGACGGAGGCTTCGGGTGACTGATGTTTACTAGAACCTCCACTGGGGATGTTTTCCACGGCAGCGTCGGTGTTTGATGATGAACCTGGCGACGTGACATCATACCACATATAAGAAACGTACTTGACAGCGAAATGTTCTCCTTTGAGTTCTTCTCCTGCTCACGTTAATTAAAACTACTTACGCTGTGGGGTGGGATACCTCGCTGAGTTCTTCTTGGTAGGAGTTTCCAGGGCCTTGGCCATGGCTGCTAGCTTCCTAGCAGCATTGATAATCTTTTTCTCAGCTCTAGGAGTGGGGGGAGGGTGGGAGGACAAGGGAGAGGAACCACAGTGAGGAGGAGACATGGCAGGCTGATGCTTTTGGTAGCTGTCAGACGGAGGGCACTCACCCTGCGCTTTGCCCGCTCTCCTCCAGGAGCTCATGCAGACACGTCAGGTAGTACTGCCGCATCGTCCTGGCCGTGTCCCTCCTCTCTCGGAGCACCTCCGCACGGATCCTCTCAGACGCTCGCTCCTTGCTGTCCTGCAGGTAGCGCAGCATGTCTCCTAACAAACACAACCCCCCCCCAGGTGTCAGCGCGACCCGGCAGGTGTCAGCGCGACCCGGCAGCAACACGACTCACAGGTCGGGGCCTGACACAGGAGACAAGGCACTGGACTGCAAGAAAACAAGAACTGAATTACTGACCTCTGATTTTTCCGATAGCGTTCATGTACTGTTCCTTCATCTCTTCAAGGCCAGCTTGAATATTCTGTGGGTTATCTGAGCCCCTGATGAGAGAAGCGCTCATTTGTCATCCAAATACACACATGTTTACAATACGACACAATAGGAGTCACCTCATGAGTGGACCCGTGACCATCATAAACTTCCTGACAGAAATGTTACTCACAGAGTGGATTCCTGGGACTGTTTCTTTCCCGCCAGCTTCTTCTGCAGGTGGTCTTTTTCCTGCCGCATCCTGTCCTCGTGCTCCTCTGCAGTGGAGCAGGGTTCACAAGGTCAGGGTCATCTCATCCTTCAGACATTGTACAGACATACAAAGGGGGGGGGGGGCCCTAAGCGGGGGTCCGTGAGGGTCACCTTTGAGGCGCTGTACGCTGGCCTTGTTCTCTCTGACGGTGAGTTGAAGCTGGCGACAGGCCTTCTCCAGATGCTTCTGCAGGTCCTGGTTCTTCCTCCTCAGCTTGGCCACAGTCTCAGCGCACTGTTTACCACAACGACCCTCCTGTCTCTTCTGGGCCGCCGTGTCTGGAAGAGCAGTCAAGCTTGACATAAACCCTATTGTACTTTCATTCGGAGAATATACTGTGCTTTTGAGTTTGAATCGCACTTTAATACACTTAAGGTTAATGGAGGCATTCATGAAGACATTTAGACAATGTTGGGGAATTCAAATGCCACATACTGTGGATCTGGCTGACTTCTCTCTCGTGGCACTGCTTTGTGTCTTTCAACACACAAGCCAGTCTGTCCTCACTTATCTGAGGGGAAAGCACAGCCATAAAACAAGGTTAGTCAAAACTGGACTGCAAGATAGCCCACCTGCAGATAAACACAGAGCCCTGGAGTTGGAGGACAGTATCTCAACCCAGATGTGGACTCCACAGTGGAACACCAGAGTCCAAGTCAGTCTGCAAGCACGGTGTGGATTCAGCAAAACAATCCACAGCTACCAGAGCATTTCTTATGTCTTCAAAATGAGCTTCCCTCGTCCCACAGTGTGATGCAGGAGTGTAAACGCTTGCAGCTGTTATGAATCAGCGCTTGTTACAAACTGAGACAAATCCGTAGATATCCTTACCCTCTCCCACTCTGTCTTGGCCTGGCCTACAGCTCTGCAAATTATCTCTCTGCATGCCGACTGGAGAATGTGTCTTATACCCCCCTCCTGGGCAGAGCTGCAGGCTGTCCTGTCCTCCCCCCTGTTTGGGGGCCGAGTGTGAGCCTCTCGGAGGAGCAGGTCCTGGGCTTCAGCCAGCCCAGCCTGAAGCTCCAGCAGGGCCTCCTCTCTGCCCTGCCTCCTCAGTTCCTGGCCCCTGCTCTCCTGCTGGACTCTCCACTCCTCCTGCCTGTCCCTCAGAGCCTGCTGAAGCTCCGCCTCCTTCTGCAGGACCAGCTGCTTCCTGTGGCGCTCTGCGTCCTCCCTGGCCCGCTGCACCGCCTGCTGCACCGCCTGCTCCAGCGTCACGCGCTGCTCCTGGATCAGGGCGTGACGATCCCGCTCGTGCAGGCTCTGGAGAGAGGACATCTCCTGCTGCTTGTCCCGGTTCCAGACAGCCTTAGCCCCGGCCAGCTCCGCCTTCAGCAGGGCGGGCTCTTCCCCCTTCACGCGCTCCAGCTGGCTCTGCAGAGACAGCAGCTTCTCCTGGAGCTCCTCCACCCGCTGGCCTCCTGGCCCCGGCTCCTCCAGAGCCACGCTCTGCCGCCACTGCTCCTCGGCCGCCCTCAGAGCCAAGGACACCTGGGACACCCAGGAGAGAGAATCCGCGTCACCCGGCGCTTAGAGTGTGAATAAAGGACAGACCGGTGCACACGAAGAAAGCGTGAGATGCTCGACTTGTTGTTGCTACCTGCTCTTGAACATGTTCGTCCTGTCGTTCGTCCCATTTTGCCCTCTCTCTCTGGAGATTGGCTTTGTACTCTGGGAGAGAGGTTAGGTCTTCAAGCCAGCGGCTGTAGGCCCTGGTTACTGCGCCTTCCACCTTGGAATTAAAACCAGCGCATCAATACCATAACCTGAGACACAGTCAAGTTAACATCCTAACACAAGGGGAGGAGTTTCCTTAATAAACATCTCAATGATTCAAGAGCTATAGAGCTCCTAACCCCAGCTGTCCTGGATGTTTCTAACCTGCTTGGTCATGTCCTCCAGGTGGGTCTCCTGCAGCTGTCTCTGAGTGTCCTGCAGCTGTCTCTGAGTCTCCTGCAGGGCCGTGTGTTTGTCAGAGTCAGCCTCCTGCAGCAACCTCAGCCTCTCAGCCCTGAGCCGCTCCTCCAGCTCCTCTCTGCTGAAGCTCTCAGGGCTGGCCCCGCCCTCTGTCTGCGAGGCCCCGCCCTCTGTCTGCGAGGCCTCCTCATGGCTGGCTCTGTGGGTCTGGACCCTGGCCTCCACCCTGGCCTCCTCCCTGGCCTCCACCCTGGCCTCCTCCCTGGCCTCCACCCTGGCCTCCACCCTGGCCTCCACCCTGGCCTCCACCCTGGCCTCCTCCCTGGCCTCCACCCTGGCCTCCTCCCTGGCCTCCTCCCTGGCCTCCTCCCTGGCCTCCTCCAGCCTCTGAGCCCAGGCCCGTTCCCTCTGTGGGGGGATCAAACACTGCTCAGAGAAACGTGCATCACGAGGCCAGGGAAGAGGCCATTGTGAAATGTTGTTTTTAAAGGGCAACAATTATCTATCTATCGATATAAACATAATTAAGATCCAAGACAATATGCAACAAATAACAAACAACGTCACCATGAGACCAACTATAAAAGGACGAAAAGAACACAGACCCAGAGCAGTGTTTCCCAGACATGAGAACTTTTTTTCAAAAATATTTGTCAAGCCTTTCTAAACTTAACTTTATAAATCTATACAGCCACGCCCAGGTAATCACAACAGACAACAGTGAGCGATGACAGGATCCATTAGGGGGCAGTGTTGGCATGCTCACACTGATCAGGACGATGATCTGGGAGGACCTCCTACCTGTTCCTGCTCTTCCTGCCACACAGCCTTGGCAGAGGTCACCTGATCCTGGATCTGTCTCTGTGTCTCACTAGACCAAACAGTCTGCAGCTGGTCCACTGCAGTCTGATGTTGCCTCTCCAGCTCCGCCCTCATCTCCTCCAGGGCTGTGCGACTCTCCTCTCTCATCCTCAGCTAAGAAACAACACAACTCCATTACCACCTGCTGGAGCTACCAACCTCAACACCATGGGACAGATCAAACCTGTGTTGGTTACCTCGTTCTCTCTCATCTCAGCCTCAGATCCCCTCTGAAGCTTGTCTTCCAGCAGGTCTTTTTCCTTGCAGACCGAGATGTAGCACTCCTGCACAGCCACGATCTCAGCACTGACCTCAGACAGTTTGCATCTGTGGAGAAACACAGCGCTGGGTGTGATTGAGGATACGGGGGGGGGGGGGGGGGGGGGGGGGGGGGGATGACAGTGTCATCACAGGATGGGTTCTCACTGGAGCTGCTGGAGCTGCTGTTGGTGGTCAGCAGTGAGCTGTTGGACCTGAGCCGCGTGCTCCAGGGTCAGCTGGGCTCGGAGCCTGTTAACCACGTCATCCCTGTGCTGCAGGTGGGTCCTCTCGTACCTGGGGGGCGCGGTCACGGAGACAAACGGCAGTCGTCAGTAAGCGGAAACTTGCCACAGTTTAGTTGCTTGTCTCTGTCTGTCTCTGTCTGTCTCTGTCTGTCTCTGTCTGTCTCTCTCTCTGTCTCTCTGTCTCTCTCTCTGTCTCTCTCTCTGTCTCTCTCTAACTGCTCACCTCTCCGCGGCCTCCTGCTTCTCCTGGTCCAGCTCCTGGATCATCTCCCTCATCTTGGAGCACAGCTCAGTGTTGGCTGCCCTCACCTTCTCTTCGCTCTGCCTCAGCTCCTTGTTCTTTTGTTCTAGCAGCTGAAATGTTAGAAATAGAGAAACAAACGCGTCGGTTATAGATCCATAGGTAACAGATCCGTCACAATACTTGAACGCTCCTCAGCCGGACCCTCACCTGTACATGTTCTAGGAGACTTTGTCGTTCTTCCTGCAGTCTCGAGACGTCCTTCTGGAGAGCTGTTGAGTCCGGAAGCTTCTCTGAGGCGGCTCCTCTGACCTGTACGACACAGACACCCTGATCCAGTCAGACCAGGCCGTGTCACAGGGACAGAGACACAGTGACACAGGGACACAGCGACACAGGGACACAGCGACACAGCGTCACAGGGACACAGACACACAGCGACACAGACACACATCCCAAGCTGGTCCTCACCGTGGCGGTGGTGGGTGTGGTGACCTGAGCCTGCTCCAGCTGGGCCTGCAGCTTGTCCAGGCGTCCCTGCGAGTGGCGGAGTTCCTCCTGCAGGTTGCTGATCTTCTGCCTCTTGCCCTTCAGGCAGGCGAGGGAGCGCTGCAGCTCGGCCCTCAGCTCCCTCGCTGCCTCGTCTCGGGGCTGCGTGGGGGCTGCCAGGCACGCCAGGGGAGTGCTAAACAGGAAGACACGACGCACTTAATACTACTGAGAGTCCAATATGATTATTATTATTGAGAAGCTCATGAACCAATAGGAAGCCAACGCTGTCATTGTGAAGATTAATTTCTGATTCACCACGGCCTACCTGTGAGCCCGGACGTTTTTCAGGTTTTTCTCCTTGATTCCTAAATCCACGTAAGACTCCGACAGATGTCTTTCCCAGTCCCTGTTGAGGTCTGGCGTTATCACTCCATGCTTTACCGCCGACTCATACAGCGTGATCTGCTCCTTCAGATCATTCAGGTCTTCCTGGGAAACGAGGAGAAGAGTTTGAGCGTCTTCACTGTCTGACTACATCTGCATCAACACAGGACATGGAGGGATGTTTTCCTGACCTGGAGGACTTGGTTCATGTTTTCACTCAAGGTCTTGGCTGACTGAGCTTGCTGGAGTTTGATTTGCAACTGGCTCATCTCTTGCACTGAACCTAGAAAATGAAAGGAGTTAGTGGCGATGACATGTCTTCATATGCCAGTACGTCAATGTGTATTACTGAAATATACACTGTACTGATACTTCTTCCTGCGTTTGTGTTGATTTGACAGGAAGTGAACTGGACAAACACCAAGTGACCTGTTTGGAGCAGTTTGGCACACTGCTGCTGGCCCTCCTCCAGGCGCTGAGTGAGGGTGTTGATGACGGTAGCCCTCTCCACCTGCTCCTCCTCTCTCCTGCGCTCCAGCTGGGTCACCTGCTCCCGCAGTCTCTGGGCCAGCTCCCTCTGAGAACACAACCATCAATACCGTCCTCACACACTCTCTCTGGGCCACTACAAAGGAGCTGTTTACATTAGGGGAGAAAGGTCTAACCCCCCCCCCCCACACACACACAGTTTAATTATTTGAACACCACTCTGACACAATTTGTGATCCCTAAAGACAAGGGCACAACAACTGATTGAGTTGCTGGGGTGTCTGTAAGCACTGACCTGCTCCTCCTGGGCCTGGGAGCAGGTGTCTAGCTGCTGCTGCAGCACCAGCAGCTTGGCCTCATGCTTCTCCCTCACAGCAGACATGTCCCGGTCGTGCTTCTCCCGCGCTCTGGACAGCGTGTCGGAGCGTCCCAGCTCCATCATCTGCTGCTGCATGCTGTCCACGGCGGCATCCGCCACGCGCTGCTTCTTCATGTTCTTTTCGGCACAAAACAGACAATCACTGACTCCCTGGACGTAGACAGACTGGTGTTTCCCTTGACAGATTTTATTCGGCCCTGGATGCTTACTTCGTGGTCTCGTTCCGTCAGAGAATGAACCTTTTGCTCCAGGGACTTGACAGTACTCAGCAGCTGGAGCTCTCGATTCTGTGCCTCCTCGATGAGCCGGCTGGACTCCTTCAGGGTCACCGTCATCCCATCCTTCTCATCTGCAAGGTCAGGCGCGTCGTCAACACCGTACGCATAAGAGACCGAGTGCTACGCTAACGTATCTAAAAGATGCACCGCTTGTGCAACCTACCTTTCACAATGGCAAACTGATGCTCCAAGTATCTCATGTTGCGCCTTGAATCCTCCAGTTTACGTTCCAGATCTTCCATTTGTCTCAGCTGGGCCTTGTTCAAAATCTCCATCTGAGCAAGCTGCTGACTCTCAGCAGTGTCTGAAACGCAAATCAGTTTAGATCCTTTTTTTGACCCCCCCCCCTCATATGCTGGCTCACAACAAAGTCAATATGAGAGAACTTACTCTGAGCCGAGTCCAAGAATTCCCTCTGCAGTTGGTCAAAATGTCCGCCTTCTTGGCGGGACTCTGAGTTGAACATCTTTGGTTGGCTGGAGGGTTGGCAGGGCTGGTAGCTGGCTTTGTAATGATCCACCCTTCTGTCCCCAGACCCCGCATCCTCAACGTTCTAGAGAAAGCATATAACAATATTACTTGGTGATTTTTTATATAGGCTATAAATAAAACAAATAAAGCGAATGCATGATTTTGATGGTCGAAGCAAAAATACAAACTTGAATTTCCTTTGGGATGATAAAGCCAATTCAAAAATAAACTGTACTCACTTGAAACTGTTGCCGTGCGCCGTTTTGACCTCCATAGCTCTGTGTGTCCCTCTGCCCCTCCTCCCCTCTGTATTCCACTGCAGGGCCGACAGCTCCATGAGGGTATGGTTCATGCTCCTCCTCTGTGGAGATACTAGCACAGGCTACAGGCTTCTCTGTACCCGCGCTGGCATACCTGTAGCCCACATGGTTGTACTGGTACTCCTGGCCTGGCTGCGTCCAGGTGTGGGGCAGAGGCTGGCTATGAGGAGAATTAGCATGGCCATTGATTTCCAAAACGCTTTCTTCATAGGAGTACTCAGCATGATAGGGGCCTTGGTCGAAATTGTCCTCGGAGTTCTCCAAAGACACAAAGAATGAAGATTAAAATTAAGTCATAGGCACGCCCGTTTAAATAAGACATGGAGTGATCAAATATCTACCACAGGAAAAGAAACTGTAGTTAACCAACATCTTACCTCCACCTGGGAGGCAGATCTTTGTTGTCTGTTATGATCAGACCATTCAGTTTGTTGGGGCCATTTTTGCTGTTGTCTGAGATGGTTAATATAAAACAATTGAATTATGTACAATAAAGACCTTGTAATGTCACTGAAGAGAAACACAACACGAACATATAACTCCTGAAACCTAGCCTTCTATCTGAGAAGTTTCCATGGAGGTATGACTAAGCTACCTGTTACTGGAGTCTTGGTTGCTGCAGGCAGAGTAATCCAGCTCTGGAGAGGACTCCTCCCTGCTGTCCTCCAGCATGTCATCTGGAAGGTCTGTCAGCAGCTTGTGCAACTGAAGAAGAAAAAAATACATGAAAATGACTCACTCAGGTTGCTTGGCAACAGGGTAATACTGAGAAAGTGTCACAAGTTCAGCTAAAAGAGGAAAATATTGACAGCATTTTTCAGCTGCAACTCCTGACTTGAATGCTGAACTATGATGACTAAAACATGTACTCCCTGGTCTAAAAACACTCAACAAAACAATAAGGGTTAGGGTTAGCCACAAGGACAGACTTGTCCAGACTTTCAGTTTTCAGGCACCGATGTAGTCACACCACAGGGAACTTTTAGAATCAAAAATAAAACATCTACACTTACTTCCAACAAGGACTGTTGAATGTCCCTCACAACCTTCACAGTGTCATCCACCATAGGACCCATGGCCCACTTCAACATGAACTAACTAAAAAGGCACAAGCGCTTCAGCCACTAAGGCGCATGTAGGCTAGTCCTGTATACAGAGAGTCCTCTGTATAAAAACATCCAAAATGTGTAAAGCATGCTCCTGGCTCTTGTGTTTTTGTCCCACAGACCCCCATTGTCTGCATGGACCATATATGTTGGTTAACTGGAGCAGAAACATTTTTGTGTGACAGCAACAAACATGTTCTACTTGACCGACTAGTTTAAAGTATGCAAAAGTCTACAACATAAATTTAAATGTCAGATTTCAGTAGTAAATCCAAGTTTCCAGTAAAACTGTGTTCCACAATAAACCTATTTAATGGCATACTATCCTGGCTTAAAGATTTGTGTTTAAAAAAAAATTGGTGAGATGTGAAGCAACCAATAAGGAGTAGTGTGGGAAAACATTGGACAGCTCCAGTTATATGGATAACACACCCAACTGCCTTTGACAGCCAATCACAACACAGGTGTAGGGTACAGCAGATTACTGAGTGGTGAGTAACAGCATGCCTAATTCTTATTGGAGCAAGCGATGCACCTTCAGAGCCCACACATTTGGACGATTTTCACTGCACTAACAACTGAAATACAGCATCAATTACAGGATTACAACATAAAACACAAGCACTTGACGTCATGAACAAGGTATGTTGAGAGCTTGCCTGTGTACACAGACACATATTGCCCACTGCTATAACAAAACCAATATGCACAATGCAGACATTCCCAGTTTTCCAAGAGTAGCATGCTGCCTGGCAACTAAAGCACCACTGAAGACACACCTTGTTAAAATATGAATTCCGTTATCAACACACTTGTCAGTCTATACAATGTAACTAAGTCACACTGGTGAGGGTGGAAATATTTGGTCCGTATTGCTACAGGTCAGATCCACATAAAAGGGAGCCTTCAAGCACCTCTTGTTCTCGTGCGTAGTCTTCTGGGTCGTACTCCTCCTCATCATGTTGAGTTTGCAGGGCTGCGCTATCAAAATCGATTGACATGGTGGAGGCCAAATTTAGATTTACCAGGACCTGAAGAAGCTAAAAAAACATGGTCCCATTAGATGATGGGACGCCATGACATCAACACAAAATCATATCCAGCTAGTTTAACTGATACACACGCAGTGTTTAGCAAGCACTCACGGAGGTAAACTTACCTAAAAAAGTGGTGGATGTCAACTCCTGTGCTTCCTAAATAATCGTAACTGGTTAGCTAGACTAGCTATTAATGGGTGGTTGGCTCACTTGATTGTCCAGCAAACTCACTTAGCTTGCACACGCTAAACCGCTACAGTAGTTAATAAACTTCAAATACAGATAGCTACGCGTTGTTTAGTATACATCTAAAGGCTTAGGTTGACAAACACCTAAAAAACTCGATTTATAATTTTTGCTAGCTAACAATCGACTAGTTTAGCTAGCTCAGCTAGTCAGCTAGCTAGCTAGCATCATGGTTACCACAGTAAACAAAACGGAAAGCTACTATAAAACCACCTTAAAAGTTCCCGTGAGCTTAGTATTGAATTATAAAAAGCTGATATTAGTCTCACAACCATATCATGGTTGCATATAGAACAATTGTTTCACTAACTAGAGGTAATTTGCTCGTTATTGTTAATAGTATAACTTATTGAGCTATTTAGCTGGTCTCCGGCTTACTTCCTTATTGAATGTCGTGGACTAGCCTTGTTGCTTTGAAAGGGCGCGCCATAACAGCGGCAAAGCGCTTGTCTGTGATTGGCTGCATGGCTTCGGAGTTCAAGATCGTGTCAACTACAGCTTCTGCATGGGTTTACCATAGTAAAACCCTTATCAATGATTGAAACAAACAGAGTCAGGCACACTGAACAATGCATTTAGTGGTGTATTTATATTGAGAAACAAAGCAGAACATTGCCTCAAAAATATTAAATAAGTAATTTAATCGAGTAAAATGTTGAGCGCATTTTCTACAGCAGTGGCCTTCAGCCCAGGATTGAAGACCACTGTTCTACAGCGTTCAAGTCTGTTTAACATATCTTGTATGAAAGTGGACATGATGACAAAACAAACAACAACAAAAAGTTCATTATAATAAATGCAATTTGAAGTTTCCATAATCCATATTGTAAAATAAATAAATACAATACGTGTTGACAATCAGGGAAGTAAAAACTTGCCACAAATTCCAGAGTTGGCTTTTATATCGTGTCTATGTCTATTACTATGTCAGAAATAAACATAATCCATCTTAATGTTGACAAACACAGTGAATTGATCAAAATCTTCAGGCTAATTTGCTAACAATGGCCTGGTTAAGTGTGTTCAGTTGATTTGACCATTTATCTAACCCGATGTACAGTGCCCCTCCTCTCTTCTGATGATCCAGCTCTAACAGTTGGTTGACTTGGTCAATTCGGCCATTGATTGTGCTAGAAGGCGAAAATCCAAAATGTTAAAAATGTCTCCTACGTCATCATATCAATGAATCACTACTTTTTGTTTATCAAATAAAAATATATATTGTTTTAAAACATTCAACATCAGCTTACCTGTCTAGAATGCACTGTACCAGCAAGCTCTCAACATCTGACACATCGATGTTTAACTCCTTAAGTAGACAAGAAATATGTTTTGCAATCAGTTCAGTTTCAATGTTTCATGTTTTCAAACTGAAAAGAGATCTTGGAGTGATCTTACCTTTGAGATGAAAGGGATGTGTATTCTAGTGTAAGGCTTGATCACCTTGATGAGCACTTGTGTTCTAATGTTACGTAACAACTCTGCAAGACAAGTCAGAAAAAAGGATTGATCAGCGGTAATACGAAAATGTAATTAAATTGACAAAATGTACACTAACCATTTGATCAATATAAAAGTGAATGAAAATGAATAAATTATACAAAAAAATAAACAAGAATACCTTCTATGTGTTCCCTTATGAATGGGTCATCCATTATATTGCTGTGATTTGTCTTCAGAATTGTCTCAAACTCTGTGATGTCATTGTTTTGGTAGGCACTAGAGAAAGAAAAGTATATTAACACGTGCAAATTGTTCAATTTTTTGTTTGTTCAACATTTCTAAACTAAACTTTTTACCACAGAACAGTTTTTTTGTTTTTGTTTAGCATACTTACCTTACCAAGTTTGTCATGGCAAGAATGTCTGGGTCATTTTTATATGGCTTGGCCTATGAAGAGATTTTAGATGAACAAATTACCCAAATGTCACGCAAATATTATTACCAAATACTAGCATTCGAGTGCCTGGAACACAATGGTATGACTTTACCCATACATAAATGTTTTGGGGTATGATGATCTTACTTCTTGAGAGTCAAAGGGGTTGATTCCAGATTTCATCAGCATATTGGCCAACACCAGGTACTTCAGGCAGGTTGTTCTTCTAGGGCTTCCTGATTCGTCATAATTTTTGAAAGCTTCAAAGAAGTCTGTGTGAGCCTTCTCAAATTCACCTTCTCTCAGATGCATTTTCCCTCCACATTCTGATGACGACAAACACCACAGTCATTAACCCGTTAATTAGAAGCTTTGGGTATATGTGATTGTTCGAAAGCGGGCCCCACAGAGTACCGTCACACATATGTGATTCTGAACATTCCAACCGACTATTTTCCGATAGACAAAAACGATATGACAAACGCTATAGTATGGCTTCAAAATTTACAATTGGGAGGCTAACAAGTAATACTAGCAGGTAGTAGCATTGCTACGAGTATTATGCTAGGTTGCTAGGTAACGGAAGCTAACTAAAGCTAGCTAGCTTTCGTTTCGAAAAAATAACTCACTCTGCTGGCAGCGTCGGTAATATTTAGAACTCACTCCTCTAAAGGTTAAAACATTATAATGTTAAAAGGATCAAGCTCTAAAACATACAACAGAGATTAACACTGATCATGTGCAGCCTATGAGTAACTTTTCTGTGTAAAACACTGAACCGTGGAGGTGTTAAATTGTACCTCTGATCACTCCCATGATGAGAGGATGTGGGATAGCAGACTTGATGTGCAGGGACTGTTCGTACAAGGCCTTCTGCTTCTTGTTGTTCTTCTGTGCCGTATACATCTGAATCTCAAGGGCATAAATCTCCAGTAGCTGAGTTCCTTTCTTAAGATCATCCTCCCCGTCATCTGTCTATAATAAACCAGTGCATAGAGGAAAGGGAGTGAAGGGTTAAATCATAATTCATGACTCATGTGACTTCATAACAGTGCATCTTTACATTTACATTTAGCAGACGCTCTCATCCAGAGCGACTTACAGTAAGTACAGGGACATTCCCCCCGAGGCAAGTAGGGTGAAGTGCCTTGCCCAAGGACACAACGTCAGTTTTTGGCACAAACCAGCAACCTTCTGATTAATAGCCCGATTCCCACCCATCTGACCCCCACCCATCTGACCCCCAGCCATCTGACCCCCAGCCATCTGACCCCCAGCCATCTGACCCCCAGCCATCTGACCCCCTGCCATCTGACCCCCAGCCATCTGACCCCCTGCCATCTGACCCCCAGCCATCTGACCCCCAGCCATCTGACCCCCAGCCATCTGACCCCCAGCCATCTGACCCCCAGCCATCTGATCTTTACCTGACATGACTGGTGCAGCTGCCTGAGAATCCTCTGCAGTTTCCCGTACTCCTCTCTCTCCAGGTACAGCTTCCCAAGCTTGACAAGCACAGAAACAAGGTAACTGAACTAAACGATCTGTCAATAACTTTACGATTGATCCCTAAATATAGTTTGCATTGTACAACAAGGACATATGCCAACAAATAATGGTAAGAATAGGAACATTATTCTGAGTAATTTAGTAGGAACT
Source organism: Hypomesus transpacificus (assembly GCF_021917145.1). NCBI lineage: Eukaryota > Metazoa > Chordata > Actinopteri > Osmeriformes > Osmeridae > Hypomesus > Hypomesus transpacificus. The sequence goes on from NC_061073.1 coordinate 16,382,554, forward strand.
GGCTTTCTTGTCGTTAGTGCTGTACCTTAGTGTTCGTCTTAAACCAAAGCCTGTCATTTTTGGCATCTTTTAATGCATCCAAAGTTGTTTCATAAAACTCCTGCAGCAAGTCCATCTGTAAGTAAACAAACATCAGTAAAATAGGCATACTGCAAACAAACAGTTTGGAATATGACAAGAATAACCGGACATAAGTTGTAACATTGTATAAAATACCTGTTTTGATGTTGAGATATAATCAAGGATCGAATTAATGGACTTTTCTGAGTAGTTCCTTGTAACTGCACTCCGAATGTAGGTTAAAAGCTGTTTGTACCTATTCATCATTTCAGGAAAGTTTGTCTGTAGATAAAATAAAATAAATATTTGAATAGTATTCTGGCATAAACGATGGGCAGTTGTTGTGACAGCAGGGCAGAGTAATCGAAACACTGATTACCAGTTTAAAGTTGATCTTGATCATTTGTTTCAAGGCCTTGAAACCCCATTCTCCTTTTTCACCTTCAAGTTCCAGCACCTGGATATCAGAGACATGAACTTTACAGCAAGATGTGTACCAGTTTGCACACCACCCAACAGAAACGACCATTTTGCTTACCTTTTGAAAGCTACTTAGAGCTGCCTTGGGGTCGTCTTCTTTCAGTGCCTTCGAGTTGTAATATTGATTCTCCAAATCAACATTGGGTTCGGAGTTGCTGTCCTCCGAATATTCCTGAGTGAGGCGGTATTATAGGACACACTGTCATAACATGATGTCACTGTGCTGCTATACTCTGTTATACTATGCTATACGCTAAGATCCTGCAGCCCGGACATTACCTGCTACTTTTTAGCTGGTCAAAAGGGTTGAATAGAATTGTACCATTAAAAAAAACACACTGGTTACACAATGTTGTTAGCTAAACTTACAGAGAAAACTAGATTGTTTGCTAGCTTGCTAGCTTGCTGGCTAGGACTAGTAGTGACCAGTTGTAGTTTGTGAGAATGTGCATTGTAAACCTGTAGATAATCATATTTATCGAGACAATAACGAGCCATTATTTACTTACGCTTACCAGATCATAATCTTCCTCATCGTCGCACATGAAGTCATCTTCCATATCAGACATGCTTCACAAATGTAGCTAGCAAGCTCGCGGGCCAGATCTTGCAGTCACCACTCCGTTCTAAACCAGTTTGTTGTTCTCGACGTCGTAGCTGCTACGTCATCCCCCCACAGTGCTTTGCAGAGAGCATTCCGATTATTTGAACTAGCCCGGATTTCAGTCTTCCGCGTTATCTCCCTCTCTGACATTATATCTAACAAGTTACATAGTGTCATTTATATAGGTACAGTAGTCACAGAGACAGATACTTTTCTAAACGGCTAGAATATCAGTTTGCAGAAGTGATTTTCAACGAGTATCTTTCGTATTTCCGGGATACTCTTGTGACAGTCAGCTGATACTTTGTTGTATTCATTCTGTCTCACACATTGCAGCCAGCTTCGAGTTAAGTACATCTATTGATACAATTAGTATTATTTTGCGGGGCAAAGTGATTAGATAAGATATGGCCACACATCCACCGAAGTTACAAGTTGTTATGACTTCAAATGAAAGGTGAGTTAATCTTAGCTAAATTCACAGAACATATAACGAATCAGCATTGATAACAAATATACCTTCAAGTAAGAGTGCATGTTAGCAGTTGGCCAGGGCTGGTGGACTGTTCCAGTCTGTCAAGCTACTCCCTACTTATGTATTTTCCACTGTCCTATTTACAGGTTGCAAAACTTAAAAAAGACCTTTCAGAAAATGTATGGAGAGCCTCCCCAGTTCTATGCCTGTGCTCCTGGGAGAGTTAATTTAATAGGTGAGAGTGATAACAGGAATTGTGCAGTCCAAATTGCAAGTAACACTGAACTGAGCCTCATAATATGATTTGATTATCAGGGGAGCATATTGATTACTGCGGCTATGCTGTTCTCCCAATGGCGATTGAACAGAATATTCTTGCAGCGGTCTCAGTCAACGATTCCCAAACAATTCAGTTGGCTAATGCAAATCCCAAATACAAGTAAGAGACATCATCAATCTAAATGCAGATGTTGTTTCTTTTGTTCTTCAGTTAATAAAGTTAGTTTTCCAAACAAAATGTTGTGGATGTTTTGCAGGGATTTCACCGTCTCTAGCAAGGATATCAGGATAAACCAAGACAACCCTCAGTGGCATTATTACTTTCTCTGTGGTGTTAAGGGCGTTCAGGTATGTACTGAACAAACAAACATGAATATCATTCTGGTTTTACCATAAGAATGATCATAGAATTAACCTTATCTACCTTATCTAATAGTAATCCAAGGCATTGTCCAATCATGACTAGGATCACTTGGGTTTGTCTCCTCTGGCTGGGATGCGGTGTGTGGTGGATGGGATTGTCCCTCCAAGTTCGGGACTTTCCAGTTCAAGTGCCCTGGTGTGCTGTGCAGGTCTCCTGACAATGGAGGCTAATCACGAGTCTCTCTCTAAGGTAAAATGTTTGTTAACAGGGAAAGTGTAAGATCAATGCATAATAGTACAAGTTGACTAAATGCAAAGGACCCATTTTGTGTCCTCCAGGTGGCGCTTGCTGAGATCTGTGCCAAATGTGAGCGCTACATTGGCACAGAGGGCGGCGGTATGGACCAGTCGATCTCTTTCCTGGCAGAGGGGGGAACTGTAAACAATCATTACAATTCACATATCTCATGACTAGCACAACACTTAAAGTCACACTACACATTTTCACTATGCTGCTCATGTCTCTGCATGGTTTCTATACAGAGTTTTAATGTGAGGGAATTGAGTAAAGACGTCATGTTTAACAGAAATCTTGCAGTCAATTTCACTATTTTGTGATAAAGTTGTTTGTCTGTCGTGTCTCAGGCAAAGCTCATAGAGTTCCACCCTCTGCGGGCCTCTGACGTCAGGCTCCCTGAAGGAGCAGTGTTTGTCATCTCTAACTCCTGCGTAGAGATGAACAAAGCCGCTACATCTCACTTCAACATTCGTGTCGTAGAGTGCCGGATAGCCACCAAGGTAATCTGGTGCTGTTCCCTTAATCCCAAAATCACGATGTCAAGTTCTGTCAGTGTTTCGAAACTATGTATAAAGAAAACACAAGACAGAGAATATTGGCAAGTGCCAGACAGAATATTTAACAGAGGTATGAGTAAGAAGTATGTGTAAGTTCTAGTAATCAAGTGAAAGATGAGTTAGAGTGCAGCGTTAACTGAGGAGGCTGGTGTGAACTCAGATGCTGGCTAAGGCCCGGGGCCTGGAGGGGAACAACCTTCTGAAGCTGGCTGAGGTCCAGACACAGCTAGATACCTCCCTGGAGGAGATGCTGGGCCTGGTGGAGGAGGTGCTGCATCCGGAGCCCTACAGCAGAGATGAGATCTGCAAGGTCCTGGGCATCACCTCTGAGCAGCTGTGTGAGGGCCTGCTCAGTGCCAATACCCAGCATGGTGAGAGACTGTCAAAAGCAACGCTAGCCCATCTCAAAAGAGCATAATCAGTTCATATATTGAATAAATGGATTTGGGCTATCCAGGAAGTAGAATGTCCACCTGTCACTTATCATCTCACCATTGTGTGACCTATAACACAGATTTGATATGCATGGAGCTCTCCTCTCCCCTGTGTTTGGCAGTGACCCACTTCAAGCTGTTCCAGCGTGCCAGGCATGTTTATGGTGAGGCTGCCCGGGTGCTCCAGTTTAAGAGTGTGTGCGATTCTGCACCAGCTGGGGCCGTTCAGCTCCTAGGAGACCTGATGAACCAGAGTCACGCAAGCTGCAGGGACCTATACGAGTGCAGCTGCTCGGAACTCGACCAACTTGTGGACATATGTCTGTAAGTACGACAGATTGACTCCCTTTTTCAGTTGTTAAAATGAAACGAAAACGAAAGGTAACAAATGAATGCAGCCAACTCATTTAGTATTTAAAATGGACTTGTCCGCATGCTATATTTATTCATGCTGAGAATAGAAGTGCTTCTTTTGGCTCCAGGAACTCGGGGGCTGTGGGCTCTCGGCTCACTGGGGCCGGGTGGGGAGGCTGTGCCGTCTCCATGGTACCCAGTGAGAAGGTAGAGCCCTTCCTACAGAGGGTTCGGGAGCAGTACTACATGCCAGATTCCCGACGAACAGCTCTGGAGAAACAGAGTCTGTTTGTGTCCAAGCCCGGAGGAGGAGCAGCCATTTTTCTGGAACAGTGATGTGGACGAAGGGGTCTTCACCTGCGTAGAACCTTTTGACCAGATGATCTGCTCATTTCTGGACAAAGTGAATGACCTAACTTCATACCACACTTTTAAAGGTTTTTCATAATTAATGGTGGGTAAAACTGTTGCACAACATAAGGAAGGGAATTCAGCTTTCATACTTTTGTGTAATGCTCAATCAGATTTGAGGTCAAAATTGCTATTGACAATCAATAGCAATTATAAACGTATAATTTATCAGATTGGTAATTACAAAGGGAATTTTGTACTTTTTCTCTGACACTGCATCTATTTCTGCATTTTTGGAATTACATTTTAAAGGGTCTCTCTCATGATTTACACTGTATACATTCCAATAGTAAAGTATACAATTTATAATGGTTACAGTGATGTATGTTTGCTATCTGGGGTGTAATTTCAATAAATAGTTTATGAAGAATAGCAACGAGAAGTTTATTTCCTGCAGTATATAAATCTATACCCATCACAAAAGAAAATAAATCAGTAATTGAAATAGCTTTGCTTGGTGAGAATATGTATAAGCAACACGCGTGTAAACAAGAATCTATCTTCGGCTTTTCGAAAATATAAATGGATGCAATAAACATTTGAATGGTAGCACTTAAGGTGTAAAGTACAGGCAGGAAATAAAAACAGCAAATCATTTGTACAATCCAGAAACCATGGAAGAGTGTGCATTCAGCACATTGGGAAATTAGGTTAGAAAGTGCTGACAGCAAGAACATCAACATTATCCTCAACATCAAGCTTTCACCATGTTTGGATTTCCACTGAGTAGGTGCAGAGACTGCAGAACACTTTTAAGGAGCGTCTTGATTCTTTACATTTATATTTTTACAAAGACAGTTTTTTTTTTTTTTTTTTTTTTTAACTCCTAAATAGAAAGAGCTGCAAAAGGAACAGCTAGTCTCCATTCACTGTTCTTCTTTTGTTCGTAGACTGAGCGTCTTTCATTTTCTGCTTCCTGAATCTGATCTTGGTTGAGGTATCCATATCAAATGAAAGCTCTGTGCATTGAGAATAATTTTATATAAAAAGTTAGTCAACTTTGTCAACTTTGTCAACTTTGTTTCATTCACTGTCAATAGCAAAATGTTGTCAAACATATGGATGTGTTCAATACATATTCTACCAATTATTCAGTTTTTGTATATACAGAATGTAAATCATTACATTTTAGACAGACATACAGTTCAGTACATAATTCATCACATTGAGTATGCAGTCCATTTAAGTCTCCATCACATGGTCGTTGACCCGAATCCACTGGGACTCCACAGATTGCTCCTGAACACATCTATAACATGAGGTCCATGTTTGTCATTTAGTGTTATAGAGTGTGGAAAATCTAAGGACATACATCATGCATCCCTGCGCTGATTCCTTCAGAATGTGCTGGTGATGTTTGTGTGCGGTGATAATCACCCAGAGAGACCTTCCTCAGTGTGCTGCTTGTGCAGACCGTGGTCTGCGCTCAAACACCTACTCTCTGAACCCCCAGTGCCTTCATCAGAGACACTTGTTATGTCATTCTTCCTCAACCCGGTACTGAGGCCCCTGGGGCTGTCCTGGACCCCCCCGGCGGATGGAGAGGAGGGGGCAGGGGTCACCCTCATGTTCTTCCCTGAGGTGATCAGCTCTCCGTACCCTTGCTGATGAGCGAAGGCGTAGGCTGAGCGTCGGGAGCTGGTCCTGCGTACACGTCGCAGGTTCTGCTGCTGCGGTGCCTGCTTCCTGCTGGCCTGCTGCAGGAGGCGTACCTGCGAGGACAGAACAATGTCACGTGGAACTCATGTGCCTATATGTAGTTCATTTAGCAGACACGTATGACTAAAGTGATGTACAAGGGGAGTAAGTAACCTGTGGCCTTTAGAACTGCAGTGACATGCCCTCCCACTGAGCTCTACCCACCCCAGCACCTGATAACACTGTGAAGTCATATCTTCACTACATGTCACATGTTCACTGAAATTCCCTGTACTACAAGCATTCATTTTCACAACAGCAATGTACAGGATGTTAAAAAATTGAAATACATCGAAATGAAAGGATTTCTGAGTTCTTCTCTCACTACAATTGTAAACCAAGTGAAATATTAGAGTTTGCTTCAAGTTCTCTTGACCTTTTCAGTGTGTGTGGGATGAAGGTCAGCCCTTAGGAAGCGAACAGCCAAACCCGGCATGACGCACACCACAGTGGTGAGAAGAATGACCAACCACACATTCTTCTGACTAAGACAGTTCCTGGCAGCTCCTGTTGACACATTAGAACGACGACACAAACTAGGACACCAGTTTCTTTATGGAAACTTGAAACTCTTCAAAGAGTTCATTCCAAGAGTTTTGCACTCACCAATAAAAGAGAACTGGTTAGGAAAAATGCCAAAAATGCCATCACTGTGCAAAGCAAATAATATGGCAAAGTAGACTGCCAGGCTACCCCACACAAAGAAGTGGTTCACAGCAGTCCAGTAGTTTGTGATCAGTCCAATCTGTGAGGGGAAAAAACAATGACATGCTCTAGACATACATACTGTATCAGTGTATGGTTTGAACAAAATTCACTATCTGTGAATAACAAAGATTACTGACACAGTCACTGTAGGTTCAAACACTGTCACACCCCTGCACGAACAACAGGTTTTACTTTGAGAGACACTAAACAATGAGAGGACATGTAAACAAACCCATCTCCTTTCCTTTGACATAAAATAGGGCAAGTACAGCACGGCACTGTAATAATGTGATCTTACCTGGACACTAACCACAATGACTAAGGATGTCGCTATGGTGACAGCAAATGCCTGCTGGTCAGAGATGCGTGACCCGTCGTCCCCCACTGAGATGGAGAAAGCTCCGTAGGGGATGAAAAAGAGCACGAAAGAGGTGCACATCCCTTGCAAAGTGCAGAGAAAAAACTCCCTCTTGTTGAACAGGAGGTTGAGCTGTCCAGGCCTGTATAAACTTGGGTATCTGCGACTGTTCTGCTCATTGACGTCCTTAGAAAAACAAACGTACAGTCTATTGTGAGCAACGTCTGTTTGTTTGACTTGATTTTACTCTGTGAATATACGATATCAACTAATGTGATGTATTCTAGGTTGGATGGAGAGGAGGGTTAGTTATTTTAGGAAGATTTAGGATGGATGACGAGGCATAAGGTCCTGGAGGAAGTGTATTTTGAAAAGGCAAAAAGATGACATGGCATGTTCGATATTCACCTGTCTGACGGGACAGAATCTTGAAAAGAAAAACGAATAGGAAAGTAAAAGATGGCTCAGGAAGTTGCCATAGGAACTGCTGAAAGATAAATGGACTTTAGTCCGGTGTGGAAGAAAACGAAAAGTGTTTTGAGAAAAGCCTGATATCGATTCTTATTATCATCATTTACATCGTTATCCTTAAATATGAATTGAGTGAACCTGTAAAATATGTAAGAATAATTACAATATCAAAAGTATTATAGAAAAGGTTTTACCTGATCAAATATGCCCACAGCAAGGACTGGCAGGGATGTATAGACTATATTGAAGAGGGTAATAAACCACTGGTCATAAATAGTCTGAGAAAACAAGGGATAAAGGGATTAATTTAATAAATGCTAGTATTACTTTTGTCTGACACAAATTCTTACCTAAATGTGAAATATAAAAATGTCTCACCTGTGCTGAAAAACCACAGAAGAACCCAAACCAGAAATGCACCAACGTGAAGGCAAAGTTCTTGTAAAAGAAATAACACAGGAAGTTGCACATACGAAAGTAGGACCATCGTCCGTGCACCAGTAGGAGGCGCTGCAGGAAGCGGAACTGGGCAAAAGAGTAGTCAGACGCCAGAACGGCCTGCATGCCCTCCTGTCCACTTATGCCAACTCCAATGTGAGCACCTGCAGGCACAGCACCACACAGTCACACAGCAGATTGTACAGATATTCAGTGATCTCCATGCTTAGTATTTCAATTATCAGATGGGGCCAGATGGCTGAGCGGTTAGGGAATCGGACTATTAATCAGAAAATTGCCGGTTTGATTCCCGGCCGTGAAAAATGAATTTGTGTCCTTGGGCAAGGCACTTCACCCTACTTGCCTCGGGGGAATGTCTCTGTACTTACTGCAAATCGCTCTGGATTAAAGCGTCTGCTAAATGACTAAATGTAATTATCTTTGCAACACCCCAAAAAAACGAAAGTTTTTAAAGAGAAGCCCTCACTCTTGATCATGCTGACATCATTGGCTCCGTCTCCTATCGCCAGGGTAACGGCCCTCTTGGACCTCTTCACCAGCTCCACCACCTGGGCCTTCTGCATGGGCGTGACCCTGCAGCAGATGACCGTTTTACACATGCAGGCTGTGTCCAGCAGCAGCTGGTCCAGCTGAGGTTGGAGAGCCTGGGCCTGCAAGGCAGTCACATTAGACCCTGTTAATGATCATCATCACCACCCTGAAGCGTCAGAGCCGAGCCCCCCTACAGAAGCAACCTGCAGCAGAGCTACGTGGGGCTGTTGTAGCAGACGTGTCATTTCCAGGATTAGCAATACCTAAGGGAGGGGCCCTCCTGCAGGGAACTGGGTTGTAATTTGAGGCTGTCACTGGGCTGGGGACTCCCAGCACGCTAAGACTGTGCTTCATTACCAACTAGCACAGTGAGCAGCCAGCAAAGGAAAACATGACACTGTGCATGTTGTACACGCAGGTCAATAAGTCACATATGAGCATGTGCAGTGTTTTCACAAACACGACTAAACCCATTATGAACATGTAAGCAGAACACACTAGTAAAGGAACACTTTACAACGACTATGAAATTAATTTGTTTGTTTACATGACTCATTTGATCTAAACACTTTCGGATACTGTGGGAGACCCTTACCAGACTGTGTCCATTGAAAATTAAGGCGTATTCTGCAATAATGGTTTCCTCAAACACTGAGTCATCAAAACACGCATCTGTCTTCTCAACATCAAATCCGTTGCTGACTCTGCTCAGCCCAAGGATGTGTTCCTTGGCACTTCTGAGGAGAGAGGAAAACAGATTTGCAGTTATCTCCCAAAGATACTACACTGTTAGGGCATTTCTCATAGATTACCACTGGGACCAGTTGGCATAGTGATGGTACTACTACTAACCTTACTAATCTAGCCCTACACCTCTAGGGGCGAAGTTGTTTTGGGAATAACAATATATTGTGTGTGAAGGTGTCTTGTTGGGCTCACCTGAGTTGCTGCTGAACCTCCAACAGCGTGTCACCTGAGATGATGAAGACCTCGTTCATGTCATCGCGCAGCATGTTGCAGGAGTAGCCGATGTTCATTGCAGTTTCTGTAACCACATACGACGCACGCTCAACACAAGTTCTTTCCGGAGTTAACAAGGATAGTCATAGTATGAGTATGTGTTTACCTAGTTTGTCCCCAGTGAGGACCCATATCTTAATGTTAGCCAGGCTTAAACAGGCAATGGTTTCAGGTACTCCGTCCTGAAGTTTGTCCTCTACTGCTGTAGCACCTAAGAGCTTGAGACAGGATAAGGGATTGATACGTGGGTTTTCTATACATGTGTGAGGTTGTCTCTTGCTGTGGTCAAGAGGTCAAGCAGCAGGTCTCGGACAATACACATATAGATAGGAGAATGTGCACTTTAACCTTTAGACAGAGCAACATGCAGAAAATAGTATAAACGATGAGTGATGACTGCACCACCTGTGTGTTGTTCTTCCTATGCCTTAAGTTGTGGAATGCCTACCGTTTAAGGATATGTTTTGGTGGTTACTATATTTGCATGGTCCTGCTCATGCATATAATGTTCATCTGAGGGACATGTTTGTCAGTCATGCCAACTACTTTGCCTGTCGTGGTGACCTGATCCGAGCAGCTCGATTAATAAACGAAGTCAACTCTTTTTCATTGTGGTGCGTTCCTTGGCCCATCCTCCGACAGAATATCATTTTAACAGGGATCTGAATCAATAAATGTTATGAAATTTGTTTAGAGATAAAGTAAAGCTGACAGTTTGACAGATCTTACCATTAGGCCTTGTTCAATCTCCTCATAGAGCCCATTGAGGAGATCCTCCTGGTTCTCTATCACAGTCCTGGCACTGTGGAGTTTCTTAATCCACTCTTCAAAATAATCTTCATCCAAATCTTTGTAGGCCAGAGCCAGTGTTCTTAACCCTTCTCCAGCAAACTCCTACAACAGACGTAATCTGATTATTAAATACTCTGAACATTGTTGCATGGTAAACATAAAGTATGTTATTGTGTGGTTATTGGAAAACAGAAAAAATACTCTTCCTTTGGTATTTATTTTCAATTTGAACTTTAAAAAACATACGTTTAGATGCTCTGAGGTAGTATACATTAAATCTTCATTTGAAGAGTCCAGTCGGTCAAAAATGATGGTGTCAGCTCCTTTAGTGTACAGCTTGATGTGTCCCTGTGTGTTCCTCACTAGATAACAAAGGGATGCAAACATAACTTCATGACATTTTCAGTGTCCACCAGCTGATCAAATAACAACCTCATGCCATTGTCTATATGGGAGAGGGCTATAGAGCATGACTGCATTCCAAAGGGTTGCAGATTCAAATCTCGCCCTCTTGTATGTTGCTATGGATAAAAGCATCTGATAATGAATATTTTTTGTCTTATCTTAAGAGTATACTTTCTACAACATAAACATAATTGTTGTGTAATGAAGACTTGGAGGGTATTCCAAATATTCTAAGAAAAAATACTGCAAATCATCTACATGTTTTACAAGTTTAAATGCAAGCAAACGAGAGCCTTGCTTTGAAAAATGAAGACCTAACCAATGACACTCATTCTCTTGCGCACGTTGTTGAAGTCCAGTATAGCCAGAAGCTGGTAGGTGTAGGCCTTGCCCATTTCATATAGAGTAATGGTCTCTGGCGTTCTGGATCGGAAGACAAACCCAAAGTTGCGTGCAGCCGTGACCAGGGCTCCTTCGTCAGGTGACTGGGCCTGGTACACCAGGTTCCCTTCATGTGACACAAACAATTCAACATGTCCATCACAAACAACATAGTGAGTTATGGCTGTATTCTCTGTACTAAAGCAACCACGAGAAGGTGTGGTGTATCGCCTAATAACCCGTGGGTTGTGATGCAGTTATAGACCTGTCGCCCAGCCAACGTGATGCCCCTGGCACAGTTGTTTGAATCAGCTTGTTTTCTTTGTGTTTTATCTTTATCTTTAGGTTTTCTTTACTAATGTCATGCTGACTAGCCAACTAGCGGCAAGACAATATCATGTTGATACTTTATTTTCAGTAGAGATGCAGTGAATTTTATCTAAGTGTTAAGGAATGAAAAAGTTTACTAATAATCCATGTGGATGCGCAGTAATATCTTGATTCGAACTATGGAAAGGTTTATTGTCAACCAATAAGATGTGAGAACTATCCCGTTGCCATGGCAAGAGATGATTCAGTTGATATCAGACGTGAGCATGCATGTACCTTCAGTCCTCTCCTCTGGCATGACTGTGTGACACAAGGCCAGCAGCCTGAAGAACTCCTGCACAGCAGGCTCTTCTAGTTTTATAGCCTCCACCAGGCTGCGGTCATGGAACCTGAATCTCTTGTCACTGAGTGGGTTGAAGGAGAAATCCACACAGGCGGTCTTCTAGAGGTGTACAGACCAACACGGAAGGTTATTATTTGATGGTCTTCCCTCCACTCATGGTATTCTACGTGGTCTAGTTTTCTCCAGCGTTACCTCGGTTATTTCTACTCTCTGGCCAAATTCATCGTAAACGTCACCTGAAGGAGGACAAGGATTACAGCCCGTTCAAAAGAAATAGACATCTCAGAGCAGCATGGTCTATATGGCGTACCATAGGTCTTCCCATTGATGGAACACTTGTTGAAGACCATGATGTTCTGGGTGAGAGTTCCTGTCTTATCTGAGAAGATGAACTCCACCTGACCCAGCTCCTCGTTCAGGGTGGTGGTGCGGGCCTCTGCCGGAGTGTCATTTTGGGGATAGTACATCTTCCTGTCCCAGTTAATGAAGTAGCTGTGACCCAGTCGAAGAACCTCAACACTGAAAATGAAATGAGGAACTGTTGGACTGCTCTGCTTTTAGGTAACATTTGAATAATAAACGAGGCCATTGGGTAGCTTTTGTGTTTATTCTATTGTTTGTGTTACCTCTGGTATTACTTATTATGTAACTTATGTACGTTAACTGAACACTTGACTTGTCGTCAGGATTAATAAAGCGAATAGAATTTACTGAGTTGAACAGCTGTATCATGTCTATACATTTGAAATGGCAATCATTTGTATTGTTTTATGTTGTTTCTGTTCCACGTTGCCACCCTTACCTGACATAGAGTGAGATGGGTACCACTGTGTTCAGGATGATTACATAAGACCAGAAGGTGAGGAAGCCAGAGAACACAACGTTGTTCAGGGGCTGATCCCAGAGCAAATACACCCGGAAACTTCTGCCAACCCTCTGTTCCCAGATGGTGTTTCCGATTGCCAAAACGACCCCCATGCAAATGAGAAAGCCAAATATCTGAAGGCGGAGATCAATGCATTTGTATTAAAAACACACTGCATTCAGAACTGAGCTTGATTTCTTGCACCCCTGTGTACTAAATGAATACATATATATATAAAAAAATCTAAATTGCTCTAGAGAATACAAAAATATCTCACCCATAAAACTAAGGTGTTCATCAGCTTATCAATACTGGTCCTTTTGAATGTAGTCCTCCCACAGTTCTGCATCAGCTTAGTTTGCAGTCCTTGATGAAGCAGATATTTCAGGTATCCAGACAAAAAAACTACATATAATGGTTTGCTGTTATAATACATAATAACGTCAACATACCAGCAAAGATGACCAGTCCGAAGCACCACTCTGTGTTTCTGAGGACACATCCTCTGAGAAGCATCTTATCATTATCCAGTGGATACTTGTTATCTCTCCAGCACAGCGTTCCTGTAAACTTGTCCAGTTTGTTATTTGGAGGTTCGCATATTACTTCCCCTAAGGAACACAGACGACACACATTCACCACAGGAAACCAGACACTAAGCTTCATGTGTACTGTAGATCGGTATTGTTCAGAATAATCATCTAACAAGAAAAACAATTATATAATGTTTTTTCACACGGTAAAACAAAAACACTTTGAATTCGTTAGATGTGTGATAACTTAAAAGAACCTTGAGCGAGAGCAGCTCTTTCACCAGTTAATAATAGCTCAGAGAAATCAATGGAAATATATCACTAAGCTTTGGGACATAAAAGTGCATGAAAAGCATGAAAGTACTGTATATCAAACACTTATAAATTAATTGAGTAATTCAAGCAAACCTAAGGTCAATAGAATCACACAGGATCAAATCAAAGGAAGGGTGGGAGCCAAGGACATTTGACATTCAGTACAAAGGTCTGCAAACACAGAATACTGCAAAAGCATCACCATCAAAATCAGCCAGCTTTGAGATGTCTTCTCCCAGGTCTGAGGTTGCCGTCAAAGCCTGCCGAACCTTCAGATTTGTTTCTCTGTGTAGACAAACACAGAGACCTTACTTGCAAAGTGAAATGACAGACCGATGGTAACATGCAAGGATCAGTGTTCACTGACTGTGGAGTTCGGTTTGGGTTGGGGATTCGGGATTCGGGATTCGGGATTCATGATTCATGATTCATGATTTGTGATTCGTGATTCGTTTGCACAGGACAGAATGTGGAGAGACGCTGACTGAAGACGTGTTGAGTAATCATTAAAGACGGTTGTGAAAACAGAAAAAATACGAAGTGACTCGACCTCAAAACAGAAATGAGTTCACACAGTTTACCCCTTCAACACTTAACTGTTTCTACTGTGGCGCCTGTCCCATCACAAAGCATGACATACTGCCGTCAGAACTGGAGACTTACCCATCTAGTTCTGCTGTCTCAATATAGCACAATCCATAGGGCTCACAACTGGAGAGCAGCAATATGTCTGCCTATGGAGACCAAAAACAATAAACCATCACTGCTTCTTCAATGAAACTCAAACGTAGCAGAATCTAATGTAAACTTCTCGGATGTAAACATGGATAAATCAACCAAATCATGGTCAGTGATGAATCTATGTGACGTGTGAATCTTTGCGTGAAAGGTTATGTTGTGCACTCACATGATCATGTATCTATTAAAATCAACTTACAGCTACAAACTGGTTATTTTCCATCTTGATGATATCTCCAACACGCACATTCATCCATTTTTCCTTCTGCAAACTAAAAACATATAGACATTTTAGAACACCTTTAATATGGAGTTTAATCCCATCACATGTGATGAACTAATCTAGCTATTTGTCCAACTACTCCACTGCAGTACATCTAGTGAAGTTTAAACTAACCTGCCCTTGATGAGCACCTGGGACTGGCGGTTGTTGACCTGTTGATCATTCTTATGGCGGAACTGAAATCATGTGGTGCAAAGGCATACAGCTATTCACAACCTGGTTAGCTGGTGAAAGTGATTGACAATGCATCACCGTGAACACGTTAAGAGTGGCAGTTTAAATTGGGTGATGAACTCACATAGTCATCGGAGGCATCTTTCACTGCTGTGATGACCAATACTAAGACCAAAGGCACGATGGTGGTGAACCAGGAGAGAGAGGAGATATCTGGAATCAACTACAAACACAGACAACTGTCTTAATTCAGTTTGAAATATAAACAGTGTTCGAATTGTCAGTTGGGAAATGTATTCCATCTTCATAAAAAGTATGCGTCCAGGTATATGGTAAGCAAGATGCTTTTTATATAGAAAGGTTAAATTCCCACCTGTAATATCAACAGCACAAAGAAGTACGCATTTGCAACCCTCTGAAACTGCTCAAACAAATTGATTGGCAGGAAGGTGAATATGTTGTACTTTGAGGTTTTGATATGATTGTCCTGGAAAAAAGAACATTCAGAATTATTACATTTATTTAAACCCAATTACATATTAAACACTGAAGACAAATCCCAAGGCAATTTCCTGGGGCCTGTTCCATAAAGCGAGTTTACAGAATACTTTTGTCAGTTACCTTCCTTGACATAATCTTGGTTTACTCTGTAAACTCACTTTGTTGACAGGCCCATGTTGTCCTCTAATGGAGTTCACTCACAGTGTATGAAAACTTCTCATTGTAGTCCCGATCATTGGCTTTTACGTGACGTTCTTCCTCTGAAAACAAAACAAAAAATGAGATAAAGGCAATACCCTCAATACATCTTTTTAGATAGATAATTTTTGGTGCTCAAGAACAATTGCGAATTTTACCCATGTGCTCTGTTCCAGAGACGCATTTTTTCTGCATTTATGCACACTTTCAGGAGTCTTAAACACAAATATACTCCACAATCAAGTAGGCCTGTTATTTTACAAACAATCAGTGCTTAACTGTAGAACAAAACACAGGACTCAAACGTATGAAGCATCCAAAGCCAGAGGATCGGAACAGTAACAGCTGCTTGGCTCTGTGAGAGTCCATCCACACCTTTGAAGTATACAGTAACCTGGCAACGGCGATCTGTCAATTGACAACTTGTGTCCAGCATTTCTACCATGCAAATTCCAGCATTTTCTCCGTTAAATTAACATTCTCACCTCTATGCCACTACATTTTGTCACTGTCAGTTAACATTAGTTAGCCTTTTCTTGACTGGTGGACCAAAAGCAGACCAAATGCTAAATGCGTGTCCAATGTCATAAATACAACAGCATCTCACTGATGTACAAAATGCTTGCACAAAAAGTAATGAACCCACACTGCATTAGCTGATTGATGTAACTCACTAGTGGTTCCACCCATGTGGGAAGTTTCCGCTATGTGGAAACTGTCCGGACTTGCCTTGACGTTACAGTCACCGTTTTGGAATTCATCTCAGGGGAGATTTTCCAACAAGATAAACAAATGGATATTACATTGATATCATGTTTAACATACCTCTATGGATTCATCCAGCCTCTAAACAATCAACCAACAATGTATGTAAAGACATCTGAACAAAACATGCGTTTTACACACACAAACACTTTTTAGAGCATTATTAGACACTTATTAGACAGAGTTCAATGAATTCCAAGCACTGATAATAATACATTGATACTCTTTCTTACATTTCCAAGTGGGCAAGCACACATACAGACTCTCCATAGAAGCAAGTTCCACTAACAGAAAACAAAACTGTGTTTCACATCAACCATGGAATAGCCCCGAGCCCAACTCCAACCCACACCTGTTTTTTGAAGGTTGGTAAATCATTCCTCAATGATACATAATAGTTCATCCAAGAGATGGACAACACATTCGCAAAGCACAGTGTAACATGAGAAAGGGAACTGCTCATTCTCCACTCAGACTTCCTCAAGCTATCCATTTCTGTTGATGAAATTAATAATTGATTATTCCTGAAATTGGTGTGACGCCTCTGTTCTGTTTACACATTTAGTTAGCTGTAAAATGTAAAAATCGTCATAGGGCAAACACAGAAACAAACATCAACATAGAAATCAAGTTATGGATGTATTCATCAACAGATACATTCAAAATCATTATTTTAAGCTGTCCTTCCATAATCATTTACTTGACAACATGACTAAACAAATTCCATGACACTATCAACCCATAACTATACATTACATTTAAGATTTTACATGTTAGCTTCTATCGTATCTTGCTGTGAATTAAAAAAAAACATTGCATTCGACAACCTTGGTCCAGACATGGCTTCCTAACTACCCGTGAGAACATTAAGAACTATGAGAACATAAAGATGGCTAATGTAGCCTACCTGCAGGTTTCACCTTCATACCCTCTTTTAACCTTCTTCTTAAAGAAAAAGGTTTATCAATTGCCACCGCATTGAGCGCACCAGTGAGAGAAATGTGAATACATGACTACCATTTGGATGCCTAGGAGTTAGTAAGTAGCCTAAATGATGCATAGGTTACAGAAGGTCAGGCAGACGTGGGTATAGAGCCAGATACTGTTTACAAGTCCCTCCCCATTACACACACACACGCAATAAATAAAAACAGTTACTAGTTATTTCCTATTTAATGCACAGCAGAGAATACAAATATTAAAATACCTGAAAGTCTGAAGCACAACCATAGTGTTATCTGCTTTAAGTGTAATTTCAAGATTAACATTAGAAATCTCTTCTAAAAGGTTATTTTTTACTGACATACCTACCAAAGTAAATATTTCTTCTCCAAAAGGCCATTATATCAGGGGACAACCAGCTGCATACATGGGGTTTCCTGGTAAACATTAAGCAAACCATTAGCAAATATCCTTGACGTTCATCTTGATATGAATCTTAAATATTGAGACTTATTGTGAAACTGAGCCTCAGACAATCACAGTTCGTGAGAAGGAACTAAACATGTACAAATTTACCTAAACGCTCTGAAACATGTAGAAAAACCTAGTTTTAGATTCACAAACTTGCTTATGGGAAGTAAGAGGTATCAGGCTACTAGCAAGAGCAGCGGGATATGTCTAACACTAGTATTAAATCATGTAGATATTAAATAGCCTAGTTAACAATATCCTCGGATGAATAAGAATTTTAATAATTATTCACCACTAGTATATATACATTTTTTATATTTATTCATTTTTCATACTTTAGTTTTCATTGGTTTGGCCGCCCACCTGTATTACCCTAGCGGACCACAGGCTGGGAATGGTTGAACTCGTCCATACAAGTTACTGTGCTCCTCTGACAACTGTAAGCAGACGTTTTCAATAGACTTTAAACCTGACAGGTTGACAGGTTCCATTCTACTGACGTAAAAGCGGAGTTAATTGCTCAATTTGAAAGTGTGTCTTGGAGGAAGCTAATTCATGGCTTTATCCCATATTCAAATATCTATAATTGTAATTCATATTATTTGATTAAATATTTGAAAATATCCTGTCACCTAGTGCTGTTTACATCGTCGTTTTCAAGCAGATACGAGTGTCTGATATATAGACTGAGCGCTTTCCCATGCATTCGATAAAAACCCACTTTCAGCTATGTTAGACCTTTTAACAGATCCGCAAGGAAGAACCTCATTGATGACAGCTATACAATCACTGCAATCTACATCGACGCATACCTTCAGTCCCTTGACATTTGAAGCAGAATAAAATAGCCCGGGCTACTCACCGACCGCATTTTCCATGGGATCTATTGGCTAAACTCATCAGTAGGGTGAAGCCGCAGATATGTAACCAGCGTGAATTGTGAGGATGTCTGCTGAGACGATGGTTCCTCTCTCTCTCTCTTTCTCTCTTCTCCGTCATGTAGTGCCGCATCCATCATAACATTATTGGCCAATGGTAAAACTGCTGTTTTAAGACACGTTGATTTTCCTTCAGTTAATCATTATTCATCAAATATAAATCATTACAAACACATTTGTTTAATAGGGAATTTCAAACTGTATTATGTGGCGGTTTTAAATCCTCAAATAGTGTGTATTAGTTGGATTGGTGAAATGTCACGTATATATTGCTGTTATTGGTTAATACAGGTGATGGAGGTGGTCCGGAGCGGAGAAGAAAACCACTCAGAATGGTATACTGTATGTGTTTGCGTTGTCAAATAAAAAGCCATTAAAGTAATATCTGATTACCCTGTCGTGCTCCTTTTATCAAGCAAACAACTAAACATTAAATGTTGGATAACTTCATTATAAACAACATCATTTATTTGGTAGTAATGGATTTCCCCCTCAGGTGAAAAACCATGGCCAAAAAAAACTATAGTGCGTCCAGACCACGCTTAAGACATTTGGCGTAGAATGCACATTCATGCACTTATTTCACTGCATTCACCAGGTTTTTATTGAGTTTACCTAGTGTAGGCTTAATTGACCTTTAGTGGTTAGTCCAACCGTGACCCTATCTTTTGCTATTTTAAGGCCAACAATAGCAACATAATTTACCATTTGGTAAACAATAAACTTAGACAATTGACACCTACATAGGTAAATGACCAATAATGGCCATATAATGTATAGGCCAGCCATTCCCAATTTGCTTCCATGGAGCCACAAGAGTTTTAGGCAGGTTACACTGATGTTGGGTGAGTGGTTAGCAGATGGAATTGGAAAATATCCCAAATATTTGCACCAAAAAACGTAGCCTTACAAAACATTTCTGTATGGACCTAATTTGTGCACAATGGCATTATTAAGCCAAAGCTGGAAAGGGCTTTCCTCAAATCAAATCGTTGCCAGAAAGTCCTAAACACAAAATTATGACATTTAATTAATACTTTAGCATGAATACGTCTATAAGTGGAACCAGGACTTATTTCTCAAAACCATTGTTAATTGAAGGAGAAACAAAATAATAAGATTATAATATCTTGTTTGCCTGGCAAGCGGGGTCAGTAGAAGGCCTACTTCTGCAGTAAAACTCCTCAATTGACCAGATAGCCTTTATGGTACATTAGTGACACCTTGTGTTCATAGCAGTTAGCCAACTGTTTATGAAACTATCCAAGTTAATCTTGATTTGTACAGTAGAGGTGACTATGCATTTTTGTGGGGGGTGTAATTTAAGCAGTGTGTGATAGTTGGCACAACTGTGGGTTTGTTTTACAGTTGGAAAGGCCGTTGTGAGGTTTACTTGAAACGGGCGTCTTTTAGAGCTGAGGTGAGCCGTTGTTTGCTATTGATCGGGTATAGATCTGCGCGCATGGTCAACCTCTAACACGGACATTTGAATTTGCGCAAATTTTCCTGTATGTTTCACAAGAACGTGATTGCACGCGCCGTCTTAATAGGCTTCTAATGTGTGAACTGTAGGCGGTGTCACTTTCGGTTTAAGGTTTCGAGGTTGATGTTCCGCGTTGGTGAGTTCATAACTGCGACACAATCTGTCTGGAGCTCTTTAAATTTGAATGCAAAACACAATCGCCTATTCGGATAGGTTTAGAATGTATACGGCTCGGATGTAGATAGGCTACTCTATTGCGTACGGCAAGGTGAAAGAGTTGTTTGCTAGACAGATTAGGTCTAGAGAATTTCACCAAAAGTGTATCCCATATTTATACATGCGTGTATGCTAATTCAAAGTATATAGATACATACTGGATAGAGTCAACAGGCTGTTGTCCTTATGTTAGAGGTCAATTCTATTCATGTAGGCTAAATCTGATTTTTAACAATAGTAGGCTAAATTATTGTATTCTCACACTGGAGAGTGATTAAGACTAAACGAATCGGTTAAAGAGGAACGTAGGATATTTTTGTAAATTAATAAATGAATTAGTATAACATAAATACTTCTCCAAGATATTACTAGACGTTGCCTAGCTTGATCTATTGAGCTGTCTAAGAATAGTCAACACACGGAACAGAAGTAGGCCTAAGCTCACGTGCAAACTGAATGACAGAGTTTACAGTAAGTACATGTTGATAGAATTATTAGGTTTATTCAATATCAAAAATGGTTCCATAAAGATTTGTGTCGATAAATGATACATTGCTACATGTTGAATAAATAGTAAACAGGGGTTGCCCATGCAATGTTAGATTGCATCGGCAAAGATTAGGTCCAGCCTGTTAGATTATGTCTGATTTAGTTTATAGGCTTTTATAGGCAGTGTCTTCTCGCACTATGGAGAATGATTAAAACAGGGACTAAACACATTGGTTAAAAAGGTAACTATATTGCAATCAGAAGTTTTTGAGAATGTATATATCATCATAGTATAATTAATTATACTCCAAGATATCATTAGGCTGACGTCTTGATAGATGGAGACGTCACAATATATCCTAACTACTGCTGAATACTGTCTTTCACCCTAAGGGACTCTTAAGGCAAAATGTCTGCACTCTTACGCCTCCGACCTGCTTTTTGGAACCAGTGCCAGAGTAACAGCATTGGCATTCTTCATCTTCACACGAGCAGTAATGCATGCTCCAAGGAGCATTACAAGATGCTTGTTCTGGGAGGAGGTAGTGCAGGAATTACTATGGGTGCTCGAATGAAGAGGAAGTTTGGTGCTAAGAATGTGGCCATTGTGGAACCCAGCGAGGTAAACAATTCACAAGCTGGGACCCTGTTTCTGTCACTGTGGTGTTTTGAAAGACATAAAAGACACTAAAAGACTGATAGTAAAAATACTTTGCACCGAACTAATGTCATAATTAGCTGAAAACATTGTGTTAATGACAGAATTCTGGTTATATTACATTTTTCATGCACTATCATGTAACCTTTTCAACGTTTGTTTTCAGATGCACTACTATCAGCCGATATGGACATTGGTTGGTGCTGGAGCTAAGACACTGGGTTCATCTGGTCGGACAACTGCAAGTGTAATGCCATCCGGAATAAAGTGGGTCAAATCCAGTGTTCAGGAGATAAACCCAGACACAAACACTGTTCGCACAGACAATGGGGTTGAGGTATGTCAACAGCACAAGTCAGGATATATTTGCTCTCTCGGTCACCACCTCCCCCTACAACCCTACAGATGGCACAGATGTATTAGTTCTAATTCGCGTGGCTAAGTTGTTTCTTTAACATAAGCGACAAAAATGTTCAGTATGTTCAACTGAATGTGTTCACTGAAGCTTAAATATTCTGACTTATAGATCACATATGATTATCTGATTGTTGCTCTTGGTCTAGAGCTCCATTTTGACAAGGTAATTTACCTGTGGTTGAACGTACCATATCGTTTTGTAAATAAATGTCATAAATCATTCTTCAATTAATCTTCTGCTCTGCCTAATAATGACATTTTGTTTTTCTTGGTGACTAAAGATAAAGGGTCTGCCTGAAGGTTTTGAATATTCAAAGATTGGTTCAAATTATTCTGTCAAAACAGTGGAAAAGACATGGAATGCCTTGCAGAACTTCAAAGAGGGAAACGCCATCTTTTCTTTCCCAAACACTCCTGTGAAGTGTGCAGGAGCTCCACAGAAGATTATGTACCTCACTGATGCATACTTGAGAAAGGTACCGGGCCTATTTCTAAATAAAGTTACACACGTCACTTGGAATTGAAATGTTTGATCAATATCTTTACAAATAATAAACACAGTACAGCATATGTAATGCATAGATGGATACATTTAATTCCTCTAAAGCTAATAAACGACTTGTTGAATGGATCCCTTTTTCAGACAGGTAGACGGGAAAATGCCACAGTGATTTACAATACATCACTGCCAGTGCTTTTTGGGATCAAGAAATATGCCGACACCTTGTGGGAAATTGTCAAGAGGCGAGATCTACAAGTGAATCTCAGGCAGAACCTCATTGAGGTACGGGCTGACAAACAGGAGGCTGTGTTTGAGAACCTTGACAAACCGGGAGAAACCAAAGTGTTTGAGGTAGGCATCAAAGGATAAGAGCGCCAGCAAAAAAAAAGACTACTTTTTTTTTCGTCTTCTTGAATATGTCTTTATATAGTTCCACCTCTTACTTTTGACATTGTTATTCTACAGTATGAGATGTTGCATGTGACACCTCCAATGGGACCCATTGCAGTGCTGAAAGGCTCCTCATTGTCAGATGCTTCTGGGTGGTTGGATGTCGACAAAGACAACCTACAGCATAAGAAATACCCCAATGTGTTTGGGATTGGAGATTGCACCAACCTGCCCACAGCTAAAACAGGTGCTGCTGTTGGTAAGTATTTTGATTCCTGATCTTAACTGTGCTTGGACAATAGCCACAAGAGTATTTTGTAAACAGCAGTTTAATCAAGTTGAAAACTTTGGACATTTGATATACAGATCACATAGAGCTGGATAGAGGGGATTTTTGTTCAAAGCTCTTTATAAGATGACGTCTGTTTAATGACATATATTTTTTCCTTTTCTTTTTTTCGTTTATCACTGAGCCATAAGAGGACATAAAGTACTGTTTGTTGTTTAGCTTTAAGTCCAGCTGGGACAAATACCAATTCAATTTACTTTTTTCCCTAGCTGCTCAGTCGTCTGTGTTGGACAGAACCATAACTAAAGTGTTGGAAAAGGAAAAGCCAGATAAAAAGGTGAGTGCCATAAAAACTGAACAACTTTTTTTTGTGGACTAGAAATACCCCAGTGATGCTAACAACTTATTACGTCTGCAGTATGATGGCTACACATCATGTCCATTGGTCACAAGCTACAACACAGTTGTCCTGGCAGAGTTTGATTACAATGGGCAACCACTGGAGACTTTCCCCATTGATCAAAGCAAGGAAAGACAAAGTATGTACCACATGAAAGCAGACGTCATGCCTCATCTATACTGGCATGGTCTCCTCAAGTAAGTTGCCTGATCAGGACGCCTTATAAAAGTATACTAACACAAGGTTTATAAGGAGCCATGCAGTCTTAAGTACTCTTAATTCTCTTTTTCTTTCTCAAGGGGCTGGTGGGGTGGACCAGGACCTTACAGGAAAATCATGCATCTTGGGATGAAATAACTTTGTTAAGTAGGTTTTTCTGTCCAATTTCCATCATTCAATTAGTCACTGATTGTGAGTACAGCATGTTAAACAGAACAAATTATATGATTAGTCAAATGCACACTGTGCCAATGTCTGTTTAGTGATAGAAACACATTTGTGATACCAGATTACAACCCTTTCAAAGTCTAATACTAAGGTTAACCACTCATCAACACTATCATACTCTTTGCTAACCAATACATTATTCAGTCATAAGTTACTGTGTTTGTACCAATCACATATTTTTCCTAGAGTGTTGTGTCCACTTTTGACATTGTGGTGTATATCTTATCAACTATCAGCTATTTCACAATAGTTTTTAAAAACCTTTTGCTAACTTTTCAGATACAATTTACAAATCGTAAAGACATTTAAGAGTTGTTGTCCCTTTTTATTTTTGTTTGCATGTTTTAGCCAATACTTTTTACTTTCATTTGTGGAATAAAAGACAAAGGAACAACCACATCAAGAAGCCAGGAATGTCTTAGCAAGTCTCTCTGAATCAGAGGGTTCAGAGCTTCATAAACAGTACAATAACACGGCAATTGCAACACATGATGTTGTACAAAACTTTCTACTGGTACTGTATATTCATGTGTCACTCAGTGGGAACAACATGTCCTTTTCCCCCTTAGTACTGTTTTTTTTAATGAATGCAATGGTGTGATTTGACCACTAGAGAGCACCACTGTCCACTTTATCCCAGCTGTTCAGCGTAACAAGAACACTTTAACCGCAATTTACTGAGAAAAAGACGAAAGAAACCGAAGATCTTACAAAAAAATATAATACAAGCTTTATAATTGATCTTTGTCTTAACACCACCTCCATCTAAGCAATGTGTGCATCACAGTTAGGAGGAGCTCATCCCGATAGCTGAGAATGGTACTGTTCAATAAGAAATAAAGCTTATACATGTCAAACTCATACCGCTGATTTATTTGTAGTCCTGTGTTCTCACTTGTTTGGGGAAGCCCGTGCCTTTTACCTCTGAGGTCTACCCAACCAGCTACAGGACCACAGACGTGTCTCGTGCCAGCTGACTGAGAAGCAGGAAAGGTTCAAACTTCCCATGTGTCTTCCTGAGCCGCTGTCCGTGGCGGTGAGGGGGGCGTCTGTGGTTATGTAACACGCGTTGTTTTCACAGTCACATCCCACCGCGGGATTTGAGACGTGGAGACTGATCCTAGAAGGATTTCACATCGTGAAAAACAAAGGGGGTACAAGCACTGGGAGTGACCGAAGTCACCTCTGTGCACTTCTCTCATTTGCTTTTGGATGGATGAACATGTATGCCAGTGTTTGTGTCTGCATTGTATTCTCGTGTGTCTGCTCTTCAGAACAGTGTGGAAAGTAAAAGGGCACCTGTTATGATCCTGCTGTCAGATGTCAAAGGCACCCTGTGGACTTGGTCCCCATGTCCAGCTCGGACTTCAGCCGGCTTGGAATCTAGTGTGCGTAGTTTGATATACAATTCAGTATATTTCAGTATATTATTTTTGGTCCAGAACAAAGTAAAAATTATGTTTCTCAGACCTATAGGGATTTACGTTGGATGCCTAGTAAGCCCCCGACCCTTTTTCTCTCTCTTTCACCCCGCCCCACAAAAAAAAATAAAAATAGAAATTTACCATACACATAATGGAATTCAATTGTACACATTGAAAATCTCAGGAACGTATTTAAATTTTACAGCAGATAATCACAAATGTCTTGTTGTAGATCAAACTTGCATGTGTCATCTGTGTCGCATCCGTTTGTAAATCAAGTGCACCCACTGTTTGTTATGAGGCGGGAAATGGCGTCCAAACATCCAGTGGATGGTCTGTATTTGTGATCCAGTTCTACACAGCTGGCAGCGACAACGACGGCCCTACCTCTTTCGGTGGCGGCTCCGTTGCGGCTACCAGTTGTCTGGGCACTAGCTAAGGATTTCGTTTCTTAGATTGTCGGTAAGTAATGGGTTATAATGACGCGTGTTTGATTCAGAATCGATTGCCCTTTTCCCAGTTAGCTAGCAAGCTAGCGAGCTAATGTTAGTCTTGCTGAATAGCTTGAGTGCTAGGTACCAGCTATGTAGCTTGTTTAGCTTGCTACAGAATGTATTGCTTGTATGAAACGTTCGAGGAAGCGCAGAATGGACTCTGTATGATGTTTTAGCAAATGTAACTACCTCTAGCTATACAGATGTTGTTTAGTTACAAAATCAGAATTCATGTTTACCAATAGCAAAATGCGTTCAATAAATATAGAGCTACTAGAATTAATCTCCAGTCCAAGTTCTGCTCTGGCAACGTTGGACAACTCGATACGTGAAATGTTGTCTGTTAGCTAGTCTAGCTGGTCGGTCAGCGTGTCCTACGACAGCTCATCTGGCAAACGAGCTAACTGAAATATCTACGTTAGCATTAGCTACTGTACCTAAATAAAATAAACCAGTTGCCTGTCTGCCTTGTGGTGCATTACTACGCTTGTGCTCGGCCCACCATGTAAAACATTTTGGTAATGCAAATATATCTAGGAGAATTGTCTGGTGTTCCAGACAGCTGGTACTGTAAACAAACTGGTACTGTAGTGCTAAATAACTAGCTCTACTAGGCTTGACAAATATTTTTTAAACGGGGCTAGCAACAGACAGCTCACTTTTCGTCGAGAACTGTAGTTAGCCTAGCTTGCTAATTCAAGCAGATGAGGTAGCCACTAGTCAATGTACACATGATCCAGCCTTGGAGTTGAATAATTTCCCTAACAGCAACGCCCCCTTTGTAAGGTCAAAAAGTTCCTGTATTATTGTAGTGTTCTGTATTAACACCGCCTCAACGACTATGCTGCTAGCTAGAGCTAGCTCTGACTATAAAGCAGAGATTAACACAGCAGCAAGCAAGCTGTATACAAGACGTACTGTGTACTAGCACCGCTAGTTGTTGCAGATCTTCAACCATGCTAGCCAGCAATTAGACTGATCCTGATGATCCAAAGCTCGAGGTCTACAACTGTGTTGTCTATCTAGCTACCTTAACATATTTGAATATAAGGCGGGGTGTTTGTTATTCGTTACACTTGTATTAGCGCTATGTACGTACTAGTTAGCTCAGTTATCCACCGATGCTATTAATGTTCCTTCGCTCGGTAGTTAGCAGTCTGTTCAGTGTTAGACTAGCTGAGATGTCTGAATTCCTGGCTTTATCTCACTGAAAAAAACGTAAACTGGCTAGACTACTTTTGGTGTGAAACTAATCATGCTCTTACTATTTCTACATTTTGCCAATGTTTTGTGTATGTCGACTCATCTTAGCTAGAGTACGTTTGCCTGAAAGCGAACACCGCCCACTTTTATACACAGACCGTGTAATCCTCCTACCAGTTGCTTCTGTTGAAGGACGTCCTATGGTACCAATGTGTTCCATTCCAACTAGACAGCTACATCATTCAGACATTCTCATGATAGACAAGTTCTCTGTAAATTGTGACTGCATTATGCAGTGCGGCAGTAGTGCTTGACTAACTGTGTCAAGATGTAGCACTGGTGTTAAACTATCTTTTAACACTTACTCCTGTTAAATTATTAAGCACTTTTACACATTGATTACTTGACTAGCTGGCGGCTAGGATATAAAATTACTTATAATTACTTATTATTACTAAAACCCATCATGTTATCTTGTTCATTGAACAATATTATCTCATGCAGTATTTACAATTTGTTGACAGACTTTTCTCTAATAATAAAGTGATAATACTACTCCCTCTTCTTTGTCAGCCATATATGTGACGATTTTAAATGATGAAGCTGAGAGTGCGCGCAGCTTCTCAGCAGCCAGACCCAGGGCGAGGCCGGAGAGCCCGTGCGTCCCAGGCCAAACGGAAACACTGCAAAGTGGAGTCCACTCCGACCAGAGGCAGAATGCAGAAGAATGAAACGGGCCTGTTCTCCACCATCAAAAAATTTATTAGGGGAAATGCTGTCAAGGTGCGCGTTTGTGTTTTCAGTGTCAGAATTTTATTATTACATTTCTGTCACAAGGTTACACTGTAGTACTTACAAATACATGTATTTTCTTACGGCAGTGCTTACTCAAGTGCTTACGCATTTTTTACTATAATTTCCCAGGTGGAACATGAAGTTCCGGCTAAAAGAACTCGTATTGAGTGTAGTCTTGACAGCAACCTGATCACATCTACACATCCGACTGGAGGTCGGGTTTGCCGGAGAGGCACGAAAGGTAACGAGGAAAGATCACGTGTCCTTGATGGTGCTTGTAGAACAACTTTGTAACAATTTCATCTCCCATGAAAATAATACGTTTTCGTGGTCTGTTTTAATGTGTCAGTTGATTCATAACAGAGCTAAGAGTTTTTTTTATTTTTTATGTATTCCCTCAGAAACGATGACTTGTGACAGCAAACCCTTAAAAGCAAATGGGAAAATGGAGGTTCCTGTTGAGGCAGCAAGCAGCCCACCACGCACATCTCTGCTGGGGACTATCTTCTCCCCCGTCTTCAACTTCTTTTCACCACCGACCAAGACGGGTAAAAAACAGAAAAACAAGTAGTATTTTCCCCATAGATTCGACCTAAGTCTTGGATAGATGGTATGCTGATGAGATGCTTCCCGTTTTCATAACATGCTTTACTGTTTGGATGTGTGTGTGTGTGTGTTCTTCCCATTAGCCACTCCTGGGTCTGAGTCTCCTGGGCAGGCAGTGGAGGCTGAGGAAGTTATGAAGCAGCTTGATATGGAAGAGGTGGATGAGATTCCCTCCAGTACGCCTACATGTGCAGAGGGCATCTCTCTGTGTCCTGCAGACCCTCATCTTTCCCCGGATACAACAGTTGAAGAAGGAGAGATTGTGACTGAAACAGATATGCCCCCACTGACTTGTAAGCACGGCCTTCAGTTTTTTCAGTCCATCAAATGCACAAGTTATTCTATAAGGGTTTGCTCTGTATTTCGTTGACGGTATGTTTAAGCAGACACTTGTTTGTTTATAAGCTCCAGGAGTCCCCCCCAACACCGGTTACCCTCATGCCCCACACTCTGCCCCTGCCCAGGGCTCATATGACGACGACTGGGAGGTATTTGATCCGTGAGTAGCCTTGTGCTTAATTTAGTAAGATGGGTACTTTTGGAACATGAAGAAATATATAAAAAAATAATGATTTTTTTTTTTTTTTCATTGGTCTGTTTGATAAATGTATCCCTAATTGTCAGGTACTTCTTCATAAAACACGTTCCCCCACTGACTGAGGAACAGATGACTCGTAAACCAGCGCTGCCTTTAAAAACACGCAGCACCCCAGAGTTCTCCTTGGTCTTGGACCTGGTTAGTAATGATATTTTTTGCAAGTAAAATATCTCTAGCAAGACTTTATATTGAAATACTTTCATGCCGTTATAGTCTTTATAAGATTTTAGTACTGTACAGGCATTCTTATATTCACAACTTGATAATAATTGTGTTCTGCATTACATTTAGAGTTTGATATGTTTATTGAATGTCAGGGTCATGTCATCTAATAGTTCTTTGCTTCTTTGTCAGGATGAAACGTTGGTGCATTGTAGCTTAAACGAGCTTGAAGATGCAGCGCTGACCTTTCCTGTACTTTTTCAAGACGTCATATACCAGGTACTTACCACTGTGCCACCCCCCTCCCCCTCCATTAACACAGGAAATGCTAATTTATCACTGAGATAAGGGGATATGAAACCTAAACGTGTTTTTTTTATTATTTGTAGGTGTATGTAAGGTTGAGGCCTTTCTTCAGAGAGTTCCTTGAACGCATGTCTCAAATCTATGAGGTGAGATTTTATTTTATTGTCACGCAATCCATGTATACCAGTTCAGAATTTGAAAGGACGTGCTCATTCAGAGACGGTCATTAACAACATTTGACTCTTACTGTCGTAGTTCTTTAACAGTGGTAGTAAATGCATGAGCTATGCACTGATCTTGTTGTTTTCTTATTCATAGATCATTCTCTTCACTGCCTCAAAGAAAGTGTATGCGGATAAGTTGCTTAACATCCTGGATCCCAAGAAACAGCTAGTCAGGTCAGTGTCAAAAAACAAGGATTTGTGTAATCCCCCCCACCATTCACATTCACTAACTGATGAATGTGCATAGAAAAATGGTAAGATGTTTATTTGTTGGTAGAGCTGGGGAACTTCCTCAATGTTCCTGGGGCTGTCACTGACTTGGGAAAAACTAGTCAACCAAAACAACTACCTTTTCACAACTGAAATTAACTAAAAAAATAAATTGTAAGTTCTATCATAGTTCCATTTGCAGGAGACTGAATTGGCTAGGAACCTAAATCTTTATGTGAAAACTCTCTGTGACAATCATGTTCAGAAGCTGGCCCACTGACCATTTCTTGTCTCTCACAGACACCGGCTGTTTCGAGAGCACTGCGTGTGCGTACAGGGAAACTACATCAAAGACCTGAACATTCTTGGAAGGGATCTTTCAAAGACTATAATAATTGACAATTCGCCTCAAGCCTTTGCCTATCAGGTAAGGCTTCATTCAGTCTGTACTTTTTAACCTTGTAAATTTAACATTGGTCATTGTTAAATTGAACTCCTAAACGTTTTGCACAACACAGCTTTCCAATGGGATTCCAATTGAAAGCTGGTTCATGGACAGAAATGACAACGAGCTCCTAAAGCTGGTTCCTTTCCTGGAGAAGCTTGTGCAACTGGTGAGTGGATGATATCAAACTTCTACCAAAGTGCATTTCAATATGTGGTCATGAACTTTAAACCATTGCCATATATTGCACCCATGTCATATTTGCACTAAGCACCCTATTTGCATTTTTTTTATATCGTACATTATGGCTATTTTATACTTTATATTTTTTTTGATTCTACCTACCTGTCCCCTTAGTATTAGTCAATTAAACTTTGCACCTTTTGTATAGTATAGTTAGACTTGTTTAAACGTTCACCACTTATTTAAGATTTTCTCCATATATACAAGTAAATTCCTTGTCTGTGCAAACTTTCATGGCGATTTAAAACCCATTCTGATTCTGAACATCTCTTCTGGACACCTCATATGCATAGTCCTTTAATTGTCCTTCGCGTTGGGGTTGGTTAGCTGTCATTTGTGTCCTTAATTTGTATCAATCCGTTTTACAGAATGAAGACGTAAGACCACACGTCCAAGACAGGTTTCGTCTCCATGACCTTCTGCCCCCAGACTGAGTTCTTAGAAGGAACTCAAACCGTATAAGATGGATGAGGACATTGTTGAAAATCAAAAGTAAGACTAATTCAAGAATCAAATTAGGCAGTTAAATGGGTTTCAGCATTGGAATTACCTTTTTTAAAAGAATTGCAAAGAAACAGCTCGATCTATATTTGAGGATAGCAAATGTTTTATGTACTGAAACCGAACTGTAAAACCACCAGAGAAGTCTTCTGCATTTTGCTGGCTTTCCAGAGAGAAGTTTTAAAATGAAATGTGTCATCTTGTAAGATTAACATTCATATTGCAGCTACAGTTTTGGACTGATGAAACTGAATGTCTTGCAGAATTCGGAATTTGTGGCTCAAACGCAATCTCATTGGAATGGCCAGTCAAATTGTATAATCTACACACTTTCAATTACATGTATATATATGACATGTATATATTTTCTTCAAGGTTTTTAAGTCTTCTTTCATTTTCTGACTTCAGTATATTCATTTTAGTTTAGCTGTTTTTTTTTTATCTACAAAAATAAATCTTATTTTATGTGAAGTTGATGCTACAGAGCTACTTTACTGTTTGCCTGCATTTTTTCTAGTCTCCTTTATTAAATGCAGTTATGTAGTCTCTGTTAAAAAAAACAGTTTGATGATGTATGTTTTGGGGAGAAATGTTTATGAAATCATGATGTTTGTAATGTAATCTAGATTAGGATTTCAATAGAATACTATTAAGACAAACAAATGGCCAGAAGTTCAACATTTATATTTGAGATTCCAGTTTTCAAAAGATGCTGCACTTAAAAGATTATTACAATACATTCAACTCCATGTAAGTAAATGTAAAATCCTGTCAATTTTGTACACAATTATAACCTCAAATTGTCATGTATGGCAGTTTTGGAAATGTAGCACCAGCAATTGGCCAACATTTTTAATCTTTTTATTTTATTTTTTAATCTTTTTTATTTTATTAATGATGTTTTCAGTCTTGTGTAAGAAATCTATTATGTATGAGTCATGTTTGACAGAGCACTCTGTGTTGTTGACTCTTAAATGGTCACTCCTGTTGTATTCAGTGTTACTCCATGGTTTCCATGATCATAAATACATTTTTATACAACGAAGAGAATAAGTATCATGGTTTTTTTTTTGTACTAGAAATTATTTGATTATAATGGACATTTGGAACCATTTGTTGGCATAATTGTGCCTTTTAATGATAGTTTTGTAACTGCTTAAAATACTACGTACCTCCTAGTTTTAGTTTGGAAACTAGGAATGCCCCAAGTAAAAGGTTGGTACAGTCCTCGCATCACCATTACTCTGCGGAACCAAAGTGGTGAACTACTCGGACATGAGGAATTTAGTACGTAAACGCACAGTCAAAAATGGCGGAGGATGATTCTTGGGGTAAGTTTCTATCTGTCAGTATTTTGTCGCCTGTTAATTATAACAGTTTATGTGGGATAAACACATCTGGTCACTACTAAAAGGGCAATATTGCAGTCTGGCATTGACATCTTTCTGTTAATTAGATGCTGACACTTTCGAAGCGGATGAAACGACAAAGAAGGCTGCTGTATTGGACAAATGGGAAGGCGAGGACGAGGAGGAAGATGTCAAGGTACTAGTAGACAACCTGCTAGCATTCGAGCTTGTAAAATATAACCTCATTGGCCAACACCTGTATGTAGCTTTAACCAGTTTTCTGTTGCTCTAGCTACAGCTAGATAGCGAATCCGTTATGTTTTGCAGGAACAATTCTAGCATTGCACGTACTGACTGTAGAGTACCACTACATTTACTTACAGTTTAGTAAACTAGAGCTAGTTTGCTTAGAAACTCAATTTAGTTTAACGTGAAGTGTACAGATAGCTGCTCGTCACTTGTCATGTTACAACAGACTAGCTAGCATTAACTCAGTTTTTCCCAACGTAAATGCGAGGCTTGAACCAATTTTATGTATTAGCCGCACGGCTATCTGGCTGTGTTTTCCTTCTCTGAAGCCGGGATTAGCTAGCAGTTGTGGAGTTCAGTTGTTGTTGTGTATTTGAAAATTGAATTTAGCTTCCCCGATACTACAGTACGTTGAGGTCCAATATTCACAGCCCAGCAGGTTCGTTAAGTTTTCTTCTTACCCGTTGCAGGACAACTGGGATGACGAAGAGGAGGAATTAAAGCAACAGAAAACAGGTAGGCTACTTGCCAGAGTTCAAACTATAGGTTCCCTCAAGTATTAGGAAAACATACAAATATGAACTCTGATCAATTTAACAAGCATGTAAATCTGTTCAAGTTTCAGAAGCAAAAAATTCAGAAAAAAAGAAATTAAGTGATAAAATCAAAGAAAAAGAAATGATACAAAGAAAAAAGCAAGAGGAACTGAAGAAACGGGTAAGTTGATTTATAGCTTCTAGATGTATAATATGGCTTAATTTTTCTGTGAAAATTATTTACATATTATTTATTGGATTTTTAGTTACAGGAATCCCATGAAATAACTGAACTCACACCAGAAGAGGAACTGGCTGAGAAACTCAAAGTCCAGAAACTCCAAGAGGAGGCAGACCTTGAACTTGCAAAAGATGCTTTTGGTGAGTAAAATAAATAGGCTTGTGAGACAAAGTGAATAGACTCAGACTATCTAGTAGTCGCAAGTTCTAGCTTGATTGTGAATGGGAGGTCAATAATGTGAACATTTGTCTCCTAAGGTGTATCAAACAGCGTAACAGGAATTGATGCCATAAGTCCCTCGTCTAAAGATGACTTTACAGAATTTGAGAAGTTACTGAAAGACAAAATATCACCTTATGAAAAATCCATACATTACTCTAACTTCCTGGATTCGTTGTTTCGAGACCTCTGTCTTTCATGTGAGTAATGCCTGAAATACAGGAAATGTTACTGGGAAAAGACCTCTGTCTTTCATGTGAGTAATGCCTGAAATACAGGAAATGTTACTGGGAAAAGACCTCTGTCTTTCATGTGAGTAATGCCTGAAATACAGGAAATGTTACTGGGAAAAGACCTCTGTCTTTCATGTGAGTAATGCCTGAAATACAGGAAATGTTACTGGGAAAAGGTGTCATGACTCCTAACTATCCCTCGTGTTATCTTCGGGTCATTCTGACCCATCAGCCATTGTGACCCACCTTCGTATTGCGACAACTTTACCACTTACAAAAACAAAGTGAAGCATTTTCTTTTAACTGTCAGGCTGTCTCAGCGCGAAGGTTGAAAGAAAATGCTTTTTATTTGTTTTTGTATTGGGTAACATTGTCACAACTCAACAATGGTTCGTTGTGAACCTTTGGGTCATGTGACCCGAAGGTAGCAAAAAGGGTATTGTTAGATGGTTAGAATTTGTGTAGTTTAATTGATCCGGTTCACTTTGCAGTGGAAGTGGAAGACTTGAAGAAAATAAGTGGCTCACTCACGGCTCTGCTCAGTGAGAAACAGAAACAGGAAAAGGTTGGTTCTTTTCAAGAATATATTCCTTTCAGTTTAAAAAACAAACAAACGTCTAATAATAAATTGGGTGAATGACAATCTGTTGTTTTACAGCAACTAAAGAAAGGGAAGAATAGGAAGAAAGGAGTGGTACCTGCAGGGGGGTTCAAGGCGAAGATGAAAGACGACCTTGCAGATTATGGGGAGTTTGATGGAGGATATGCACAGGACTATGAAGACTTTATGTAACACCATTTGTCCATTCCTCACAGCTTTGTTAAAATAATCCAATCAACTGATCCGAACCATCCTTGAAAACCCTTAAGTTGCATCCTATCCCCATTCAATAGTTTTAATACCAAACAATTAGATTCATGATGTCTTTGAATAGACAAACTAGTTACTGGAAGACCATTCCCTGTTTATATTGTATTATAATTATAATATTTTGTATTTTCTTTTTTATTACTTTGTCTGTCAGCAACATCCTCACTGTTTGCACAACTCCATTGTTAGTGTCCATCACAATGAGTTATGCAAATCAGTTTCTCAATATGCATCAGTAACTTGTAGATAGACATTCCAAAACATGAAACTGCATTTGTTTAATTAATGTAAACCAGCACATTTTGTCACTATCCATTGGGGTTTCAAGACATGATATATGTACAGATTAATAGAAAAGGTTCTAAATGATATAACTGCATTGGAATTATGGATTTAATTTATGTTTACATTTAGGGTGTAATGATTCATTTGATTACACCATGTTTAAGAGATGGGAAAAGGACTGATAATACAAAAGTTTATAAATGTTTTAACTTTGTTGTACTTGAAAAGAAAACCATGCCAGGGCTCAACAAACTGAGTTTTGTACTTTAAGGTATGTTACTCAAAATGAAAATTTCAACAATTTATGGTGAAATTGATGTGTTCAGATGAAAATTAATCTCTAATGCTGAAGAGATTTAGAATTTCAATTGGGCTGATGCATAGATCTGCATTTGCTGGTTGACAGTCTTGAATATGGAGCTGCACTGATGAGGAATGACCATATTTTAAATGTTAAGATATCAAGCTGGCAGCTCTAGTGGCCCCTGAACCACCAGTTATAGACGAGTAACATGTAGCCGTATTGTGTCACTGTCGGACAAAGTTTGTAATTGCTGTAAGACCCAACCCTTATTACATGTTATCATCAGAGTTTGAAGGATAAGTTGTAATTGGTCTATTTGGCATAAATTTGCATGGCTTGTATCAAGTAAGGCAAGAACCAGCTCTGGATAGAATGGACCAAATTTATTATTGAGGATGTGCTGTGATTACAAAACCTTTTGTGTGTTCTGGGTTGGCAATTCATTAATTGAAGACTGCAGTGTTATTTTATTTGTTATAATTTGTTATGTGTTATTTTTATGTTCCTAATTTAATAAATGCATTGTTAAATTAGGGAAGATTTGGTTATTTAAAGTCAAATGTTTTTAATATCTGAAAATAGCCATATGGGTCTGGTACCATAAAAAACGCAAAGACAAATACAATGCATGCATTTGATGAATTATGTATTTTCTAAAGATTTTGTGGTATTTTACTGTAGCAATATTTAAGTCTGAGGTAAAACATTCTGTGATGTAAATATTTTCTTGTGGTCAAGCTTCTACTTAAGATATTTTAAATAGTTGAACATTGATTCTCTGACAACATACCTAATGCCTGCACTACACAATAAAGATTAGTTTGACAATTTCTACCTCTTATATTTAGGCCTATTCCATTACACAACAGCTTCTCAGACTTATATACAGTTTTGAAGGTACTTGTCACATTCTAATCTTTCCTTTTGTTCTTGTAAAAACAGCATTTAATGTTGCTAGGCAATTTCTATTTCCTAAACCAATTAGATTTGAGATGCCATTATGACATCATACAGGCAAATCACTAGTGTTGTGCTGTGTCTAAGTCCTGCCTTCAAGGGACAATTACAAAATAAAGTTAAAACTAAGGCTCATTTTGTTCGCCAAACGAAATCTTTGACGCATCACACGTTATAGAAGAAAATCTGACAATTTCCACTGCAAGGAAAAGTTTTAATCGCATTTTACAACAAACCTGATTTGTAAATGTTCAAAGTACAAAATAACAAGTCCAATATCATCACAATTCATCTATAAAATAAAAAAGCACATTCAGCTTCAACACGTGACAAACAACTGCATTCAATCATGCACACTGTATTTACAGTATATTTAAGAACTCGATGTGAGCGACATGTAAGACAAACCCCCTCTTCACCCCCCGTCCCCCAAACAGTCAGACGTGACACACAATGCC
Source organism: Hypomesus transpacificus (assembly GCF_021917145.1). Classification (NCBI taxonomy): domain Eukaryota; kingdom Metazoa; phylum Chordata; class Actinopteri; order Osmeriformes; family Osmeridae; genus Hypomesus; species Hypomesus transpacificus. The sequence goes on from NC_061073.1 coordinate 16,419,292, forward strand.
ACCAATAACAGTCCTTTTAATTTACCAATACAAAAATAATCTTCCATTTAAATCCAAGCTGTTTCTGAAACCGACAGAGAAAGGAGGGGACATTGAGACGTGGTGAAGGAGCACCATGTTGAAGAGGCCTGTGGAAGTCTGAGCCAGGCCTGTGGAAGTCTGAGCCAGGCAGTGCTTCCAGGGGCTGACAGACAGCTGCAGTTACTGGGCCTGTAAGCGCCTTCTGCTCGTCTGATCCACCAGCTTGTGGTAGTCATCCAGCTTGTCCCGCAGCCTGTTGTAGATCTAGAAGGGAGCAGAAGGCCGTGAACACAGGGCTAGGCTGGTTAGATGCTGTGTGTGGTGGATGGAGGTGAGCTAGGCTGGTTAGATGCAGTGTGTGTGGTGGATGGAGGTGAGCTAGGCTGGTTAGATGCAGTGTGTGGTGGATGGAGGTGAGCTAGGCTGGTTAGATGCAGTGTGTGTGGTGGATGGTGGGTAACTAGGCTGGTTAGATGCAGTGTGTCTGGTGGATGGAGGTGACCTACGTTGGCATTAGTTTGGGTCTCATTGAGAGACTGGAGGAGCTGGTCGATGGAGGTGTAGGGGAGCCAGACGAGAGGCGCTGTGGCTGACAGAGGTCTCTGGCAAAACACAACACAGCCATTTGATTTACTTACCAGGCACACTGCAAAATAGCTCCATCTCAGCTACCAGCTCTATGTAAAATAGCCTGCTAAATGAATACATTCAAAGACTCCCTATTCTGTCAATTGTCTGTTTGAGAAGCACCATGTTAACGAAACTAAAATCTCTCGCGCGGTGCAGAGGGGGAATTCAAACCCGCCCAGACCCAATCCTGTACCTCTATTCCAAAGTACTGGTGTCCCTTCCCCAGGAGAGCGTCCACATACTCCAGCACCAGCTCTGCGGCCGCATCGAGAAGGTCAAAGTTCAGGTAGAGACGCAACAACGCTGCTGTGTCGACGCCCTGGGAGGGAAGCAGGAACAGGGAGACGCACGGCATCATTTTACACAGCCTTGCACTAGTACACCTTCTGTTCATCATACTAGTTTGAAGTTCTAGTGAGCTGTAATACAGAGCCATACTTTTAACTCTTGGCCACTTTTGACAAACATAGTAGTAGAAGTTCATGATAAAAATGGAGATGACATGTTGGTACTTTACCAAACGTACCAGTTATAGTTATTATTGGGTAATTGTGACTGCTTCAACAGTCAATTCTAACTCGACACTCACCTTATAAGCGTTGACCAGCCAATCAGGCAGAGGCACGCCATGTGACAGCAGCTTGTTAATGACGCAGTGGTGGTGCAAGGCATTCTGGGTAGGGTACCTCTCCAAGTATGAGGCCAGCAACCTCCATGCTTCGTCTGTGGCACTGAGGGCAGCAGGGACACAGAGCCTCGTAAGACACCAACTACAACCACAAATCAGCTCTTTCAATCCCGGGATTCATTTCCGACACCCAACTTGCAGAATACAGAACCAACCTTGACTCCTTGGTGGTGATGACGGTGGAGAGCTGGTTGGCTGCTAGCCAGTTCCAGGCCTCGTTCTGACTCTCGTCTCCTCCGTACTGCAGCTTGATGCACCTGTGGAAGTTTGGGAGGGATGTGAACCCGTGGTTCAACTGAAACTGAGGTTGCAGGTTCACATCCCCTCCTTGTACACTGCTTTCGATAAAAGCCTCATGTTAAATTAATCACAATCATGTGACCCTCCAACACCTCTGGTCAGCTGACTAATGAAGCACCCCACAGGGACCAGTAAACATCTCCCTGCCTGTCAGGTGAGTCACGTGACTTACTTGAAGGCCAGCCCCTCAAAGACAGAAGTGAGGGGGAGTTTGAAGGTCTGGCAGAGAGACAGAGCGCAGTCGAACAGTCCTGTTTGGACCAGCAGGGAAACCATCTCCACTGCAGAAGCACTGCCTGAAGGACCAACAGACAGACCACGTCGTTTTACACAAACTAGAACTAGAAGGGTTAGGAATGAGTCCTGATGACTGTATAGTAGCTGGTTAAAAGTGACTGTGTGAAGGTGTGTTCAGTCAGACGGTGGTGGTGGTGGTGATGATGATGCTCTGGCTCCTGGTGGTGGTACCTGCGATGGCTGTGGAGGGAGAGTCCTGCTCTGCCAGAGTGAGGCGACTGCGAGCCAGGATGTACTCTCTCTCCAGATCCTTCAGCTCCAGGATGTCGATCTGCCGACTCACTGTAAACACACAGTCACAGAATTGCACGTGTTTCCTCCCTCGCTATTCAGACTGAACAGCAACACATGTATGATACAGTGTTGTATTAGGGCCATTGAGAAACATTGACACATGATGTTATGTTAAAACGTGATGCTGCTAAACCATGTGGCCATCGAGAGAACTTTTGAAAAGTGATGGTATGTTAAAACAATGTTATTGGAGCACAGTTATGTTAATACAAACTGTCATCGCAGTGTTGCCATGGGGCTGTAAAAAGAAGGCCTACTCTGCGGTGTAACATGAATGAATGAAGGAATGAACATCAGACCAACCTGGGCCGGTAGCAAACTCCCCATCGTAGTTCCTCTTGGGGGAAGCTCCAGGACGCTCATACTGCAGGAAGAGAGAGCTCAGTCACAGTGGGGTTCCAGAAGAGGACAGGGGTACATGGGTGTGGGTGTTTGATTCAGGGTCAAAGTGGTGTGTTTGTTTGAGAGCAAAAATATCAGGCAACTGAGAGACAGCGTTCAGGTATGCGTGTTTGTGTTGCGAGTTAAGAGAAAGAGAAGTATTGTTGTATGAGAACATTTAAGCAGGTGGACGTCAGCTGTGTGTGTGTGTGTTCGCCCCTCCTCACCACGGCCCCGGAGGTGGGCTGGACGATCCAGGCGTATGCAGGCTTCATGAGCCGCAGACAGTTGAGGGCAGCCAGGTAGCAGTTGACCTGCTTCTGCAGGCCCTGTCTGGTCCTCACCTCCCTGCCCAGACGCATCCCGTACTCAAACATGACTGTGCCCGCTGCAGGGGACGGACACACACACACACACACACACACACACAGTTCAAATCCTCCTGTGCGTCGCTTTGGATGAAGCCTCAATTAATACAAGGTCATTATTATTGTGATGAAGCGCCTACCTTTCCTGAAGTTGTGTCTGTTGGTGTGGAAGGCGTAGAGAAGCTCGTAGTAGTTATGGGTCATGAGGTCCACAGCCCTGGCTCTGGACTCGATGATGCTGACCACCTGGAAACACAAGGCAGTCAAGCAACACGAGTTCACGGTGTACAGTAACATCATCTGAGCTAGCAGGCACGGTGTACAGTAACATCTCAGCTAGCAGGCATGGTGTACAGTAACAACATCTGAGCTAGCAGGCATGGTGTACAGTAACATAATCTCAGCTAGCAGGCATGGTGTACAGTAACATCATCTCAGCTAGCAGGCATGGTGTACAGTAACATCATCTGAGCTAGCAGGCATGGTGTACAGTAACATCATCTGAGCTAGCAGGCATGGTGTACAGTAACATCATCTCAGCTAGCAGGCATGGTGTACAGTAACATCTCAGCTAGCAGGCATGGTGTACAGTAATAACGGTGGTCCAGTCCAGGGAAGAGGAGCCAGGGCATACCTCGTCATGCAGGTTGATGTAGGAGAAGCGGACCAGGTCCTGGAGCTGAGAGCGCTCACACAGAACCACCACCAGCTGGCGCAGGCAGTCCAGCTGCCTGGAGAGGAGGAGGAACGCAAACATACTCTAAAAAGGCAGAGTAGGTACCAAACTAACAAGTGAAACTTGTTTCCTGCTTGAATGTTTATGTGTGTGTGGTGAGTGTGTGTATGAGAGTGTGTGTGTGTACCTGCTGGAGTCTGGGTTCTGGACCAGAGCCTCATAGGCCTCACTGTTGTGGCCCAGGTCCAGGTGGTGTTTGAAGATACGCGTCCAGAGAGCAGCCTGGACACAGGGAGAAGAGATCAGTACTGAGATCGTCATTAAAGACAGATATCACCCCCAGTTATCAGCATACACATTTTATTGTTTAAGTAATGTCACAGAGGGTTTCACAGATCAGCACCTGTAACCAAGCTCCACCCTCCTAGTGGTGAAGGAGTGGGGTTCGTACCAAGCTACACCATCCTAGTGGTGAAGGAGTGAAGCTACACCCTCCTAGTGGTGAAGGAGTGGGGTTCGTACCAAGCTACACCCTCCTAGTGGTGAAGGAGTGGGGTTCGTACCAAGCTACACCCTCCTAGTGGTGAAGGAGTGGGGTTCGTACCAAGCTACACCCTCCTAGTGGTGAAGGAGTGGGGTTCGTACCAAGCTACACCCTCCTAGTGGTGAAGGAGTGGGGTTTGTACCTGACTCCTTAGGTCAGTGGTGGAGACGGTGATGGCCAGGCTGGCTAGCTGGATCACCAGCTCTGGCAGTCCCACATCCTCCAGCAAGCGCAGCACCTACACACACAGTCACACACCAGGGATGAACACAAACTAACATACGCACAAGTACATACTGAGACCCCCCCCCCCCCCCACACACAGTGATATTTCCCTCCCCACCTTGTTGTAGTACTGCAGGAGGGGAGATGAGGCAGCCTCCTCCTCATCAGCTCCTGCCACCCGCAGGAGGAACTCCTCCTTCTCCACCTCGGGCGACGCCTTCTTGAAGCACTCCAAAGCCTGAGGACAAGAGACACGGACACACAGGGTCACATTACCCACCATGCAACACTGACAATTGATGTACCCCCCCACACACACACCTTCTGCCCCTCTCCGTTGGCCAGGTAACACTGGCCCAGCATAAAGCTGCAGGAGCCCATGTTGACCTGACACCAGGGCTGGATGAGTCTGATGTACTCCTGGGAGAGAGACAGAGGGATAGAGAGGGAGGGACAGAGAGGGAGGGAGACAGGGAGAGACAGAGAGACGCCGTCACATCAAAAACCTGTTGAAAAGTTGCACAGCTGGGATTACTCACATGTACCTGTGTGTACTGACAGTAGGAACCCTCACCTGTAGTTGTGTGTACTGACAGTTGGCCATTAGACATTCAGGGAACTGGAAGCCTGGGTTGCTTGGCCAGCTAGAGATGCATAAGTTAAGGTAAGTGTCCTTTTATACCACGTTTCAACCCTGTGTAGTTTAGTACAAGCTCAGATCTAAGTATGAGTGGACTTTAATTAGTAAATAGGCATCAACATGTAAAAGACAGGATTTAGAGCTAACCTAACCTAAAGTTTATAGAGGTCAAATCTGACATGGCTTCACCAATGACATTAGCTTCAGAGCTAGCCAAACACCGAACGTTGAATCAAGAGCTTCTTGACACATTTGCCGCTTAAAAGATAGCTTAGCATATGCTAAGCATATGCTAACCCAGCTCCTTGTGGGTGTCTATGGAGGATACAGCTGCTGCGCTAGCAGCTGGACCACGCTGGAGACCATGTGGGGCCAGTGGAGCATGGCTAGGCCTGCAGTGGGACCCTGCTGCTGGGAGTACAGCTGGGAGATGATGGACTTCCTCGCTACGCCCTGGTAGAACAACTCCAACACCGTCTGCGGACTCAACACTGGGGGGAGACAGGGAGAGATAATGATGGGGAGACAATCAGATCCTAACCAGTATCACCTACAGCTATGAACTCAGGGGAAACCAAACAGCATGTGTATGTTGCTGTCGAGCATAGTAACAAACAAACACACACCTGATCTGTTGGTGGCCAGGGAAAGGGAATCTGACATCTCAAGGACAGATAGGTGCTGCAGGTTAGCATCTCTGAAACACAAGAACCCCACCGATTACAACCACATCCACACATTTAGAAATGGAGTCATTATAAAAACACAGTAGGAAAAACAGTAATGGGAGGGGGGGGGGGGTCTATGTAGGGTCTGATCTATATCAGCCTCTCAGTCCTTTTCGTCAGGCCCTCTGCCCTGCATGTTCTTCCACCACACCTGATTCAGATGCAGTGTTTTCCACAGAATGGGATTTGTGGCGGTAGGCAGGGGCAGAGCCAGACGTTGTAAACAATTGGGGCTCTGCCACTGCCTATGGAAGCAAATCAGTGACAATGTTGGCGAGCCGCCACAAATAAATCAATGTGTGGGAAACACTGAGAGGAGCGTGATGTCATCAAGCCCAGCAGGAGCAGGACTGAGAAAGGCTGAGGAACTGAGGAGTCAGTTTGGGTGGGTCGTATCTATTCGACCTATGATGTATGTAACAGGGGGTCCTATAGGCTGTGTGTAACAGGGGGTCCTATAGGCTGTGTGTAACAGGGGGTCCTATAGGCTGTGTGTAACAGGGGGTCCTATAGGCTGTATGTAACAGGGGGTCCTATAGGCTGTGTGTAACAGGGGGTCCTATAGGCTGTGTGTAACAGGGGGTCCTATAGGCGGTGTGTAACAGGGGGTCCTATAGGCTGTGTGTAACAGGGGGTCCTATAGGCTGTGTGTAACAGGGGGTCCTATAGGCGGTGTGTAACAGGGGGTCCTATAGGCTGTGTGTAACAGGGGGTCCTATAGGCTGTGTGTAACAGGGGGTCCTATAGGCTGTGTGTAACAGGAGGTCCTATAGGCTGTGTGTAACAGGGGGTCCTATAGGCTGTGTGTAACAGGGGGTCCTATAGGCTGTGTGTAACAGGGGGTCCTATAGGCTGTGTGTAACAGGGGGTCCTATAGGCTGTGTGTAACAGGGGGTCCTATAGGCTGTGTGTAACATGAGGTCCTATAGGCTGTGTGTAAAAGGGGGTCCTATAGGCTGTGTGTAACAGGGGGTCCTATAGGCTGTGTGTAACAGGGGGTCCTATAGGCTGTGTGTAACAGGGGGGTCCTATAGGCTGTGTGTAACAGGGGGTCCTATAGGCTGTGTGTAACAGGGGGTCCTATAGGCTGTGTGTAACAGGGGGGCCTATAGGCTGTGTGTAACAGGGGGTCGTACATGATGTCCAGGGGCAGGGCACAGGCCAGGCTCTGGCAGGTGTGCTGGAGGAGCAGGTAGGAGGACAGAAGGTGGGAGGTCCTGGGGATCAGATCCTGCTGCAGCTGGAGCAGCTGGGCTCCTCCAGCCAGGAACACCTGACACACACACACACACAGAGAGAGACGTGTTTAAATGACTGACAAGATAGAAGGGTAAATGGCAGTTACAGCAGCGTGCGTGCTCACGTTGTCGTCCAGGCGCAGGTAGAGGTGCTGCAGCAGCAGCAGGTCCCGGCAGCACAGCGCTCTGGTCATGGCTGTGTGGCTCAGAGCCTGACACACCACCGACACCATCACACTGCTGCCGTACAGCTGGGACAGGCTGATGCGCACGTTCAGAGACTGGCCTGACCACACACACACACACAATACCAGACACACACATTTTAGATGCATGACACACACCATTTTCATCATTCTTCCCACACAGAAACATTTAGAACTCATGGTTGTCGTTGGTTGACCTCTGACCTGCGGTGAGGGGTGGGTCGGGGTTGGCCTCTGGGTCCGTCTCCAGGTCCAGCTCTCTGAGCAGGAGGCCCATGGCCGCCAGAGGGCTCCTGATGTCCTGCAGCTTCGACTGGATGTTCTCCACCACGTCCTCACTGCAGGACCACGACAAGCACGTCCAATAAGATTCTAACTCTCTTGATCTGCAGTCAAACTCTCTTGATCTGCAGTCAAACTCTCTTGATCTGCAGTTAAACTCTCTACCACGTACAATGTCGTTGTTGGATTGTCATCTAGTTAAACTGACGTATTGTAGTTGAGATTCTTGCACTGTGCCTGGTACAGTACAGACTGGTCCTGGTACAGCACAGACTGGTCCTGGTACAGTACAGACTGGTCCTCGACTGACCACCAAAAAGCCGTCAGAAATCGGCACTTCTGATCCTCGATCCGTTGTATCTGGACTTACTAAATGCACTAGTAAATTGCTTTGGATAAACGTGTCTGAATACAGGCACAAATGTAATGTACTGCAGTATCACAGGGCTGTGCTGAGGGGGTACTACAGTACCAGAGGGCTGTGCTGTGGGGGTACTGCAGTACCAGAGGGCTGTGCTGAGGGGGCACTGCAGTACCAGAGGGCTGTGCTGTGGGGGTACTGCAGTACCAGAGGGCTGTGCTGAGGGGGCACTGCAGTACCAGAGGGCTGTGCTGTGAGGGTACTGCAGTACCAGAGGGCTGTGCTGTGGGGGTACTGCAGTACCAGAGGGCTGTGCTGTGGGGGTACTGCAGTACCAGAGGGCTGTGCTGTGCTGTGGGGGTACTGACTTGTCGTGGTCCAGCAGGTGATCGAGCACCTGCTCTGCTGTGTTCTCCGGGGCTTCCAGTTGATCCAGGGCCCGCTCCATCTCGTAGGCCACGTCCCCTGGTACGGCCTCACTCACCAGCCTCAGACACTGCACCAGCTGGAGAACATCCCGCGCCAGCTCCGGGTCTGGGTCAGGTGGAGGGCGGACAGGAAGAGGGGGAAACTGGGATGAATGGAAGAGCCTCAAAGAGCCAAAATGGCTGTCATGGGGGTGACCATGAGCGATTCCAAATGTAGCCAATTAGAACCATAGACGTCAAAGGTCCACAGATCCAAACAAGCCCAGGAAGAGGAGAGCCCCTGGGAACCAGAATGGGGGGCGGGGGGCTTCACCTTCTGTGAGGGGGGTCTCCACCTCTGAGGAGAGGTACTCGTCGCAGTACAGGTACAGGTGGTCAACAGCGAAGCAGGGAAGCAGGAATGACACCAAGCCCTGGACACACACAACCCAGTCTAGCATCAGGTCAAGGTGTGTGTGTGTGTGTGTGTGTACCTTCTTGAGCAGGCAGACCATGCTGGTTTGTGTGTGTGTACCTTCTTGAGCAGGCAGACCATGCTGGTTTGTGTGTTGACCATCAGACCCAGAGGAGTAGACAGAGCCTCCTGGTACTGCAGACAGCAGGCGTAGAACTTAGACCAGAACTCCACCTGCAGCAGCCTGTACTCCTCCTGGGAGAATTCAAACTCTGTCACACTGCTCTGCAGCTGAGCGGGAGGGAGGGGGGGAGGGAGAGAAGGGGCAGGGAAGAAGGGAGAGTTTTTAAAAAAACAATTATTTTGGCGAGATCAGGAAAAATAAGGAAAACTAGGAGGGACAGAGGGGTGAAGAAGGGATAGATGAGAAAGAGAGGGGGAGAGACAGAGAGGGAGAGAGAGACAGAGAGGGAGAGAGAGACAGAGAGGGAGAGAGAGACAGAGAGAGGGGGAGACACAGAGAGGGGGAGAGACAGAGAGAGACCTGGCTGTTACCTCGTCCTCCACGGCGATGGTGACCTCCTTCTTCAGGGCATCCCAGGACAGATCCACGGTTCTCTCGGAGGCTCGTTTGTAGATCTGACAGAAGACAAGAACCCTCTTTAGGACCTATACATCTAGACCTGTGCATGAGAGGCCTAACACCACGTTAGCAGAACAGCGTCGCAGACTGCTCTGTCGTTCATTCAGCCCACCGTCGATCCTCGATGCTATACAGCGATATGACGCCATCTTGACCCCAATTACAAATGTCTCACCTGGAGGGCTTTGACGATAGCTGAGGCGGTGAATCTCAGGGGAGAGAAGAGGACATCCAGGTAGGTCTCCTGCAGACACCATAACCACATTATCAATCACATGTCCTACTTTACATTCTAGTCATTTAGCAGTACCTTTAACACTACGCAACATGCTTGTTGCATATTGAAAGAACAGCGAAGAAAGCAAGCGATCAGTTGTGCCTGGTTCTAAAAGTATTTTGGTGGTGAGAGAAAAAAAAGTCTTCACGTGTCTTCCACATCTCAGTCAATGTGGGAATGGGATTGGAGGCGTTTCAGGGTGATTGATGAAGTGTTAAAGTGTTGTTGCTAGGTAAATATTCTTACTCTGGGATCCTGGTCCACTCCTATGCTGACCTCGTCTTCAGGCAGAGGCTGAACAAACACTTGGTTCCACTGACTCCTTTCTGAGCTACAACACACACACACACACACACACACACAGGAGTGGACACACACACAGGTCAGCCACCGAACACCAGCCCCTCCTCTCTCTTGGCCCAGAGGCTTGGTGGTGCTGGTCCTACTTACTGCTCGTAGCTGATGAGTTTCACCACCGTCTGGTTGGACTCGTCCAGCCACAGAGCCCAGATGTCTGAGGGGGTGAGCATGAAGTCCACCAGGGTCTCCTGAGGAGAGGGGACAACATTGAGATCTCACACACACACACACCATTCAAACTCCCTCTCCCCCACACACGACCCCCCACCCTTCCCTGACCTACGTCCCCCCCCCACACACACACACACACGACCCCCCACCCTTCCCTGACCTACGTCCCCCCCCCCCACACACACACACGACCCCCCACCCTTCCCTGACCTGCGTCACCCCCCCCCACACACACACACCTGTGTGTCGAACAGCGTGGAGATGTGGTCGAGGCCGTAGCGGTTGTTGTACCCGGCAGCCAGCTGCAGCACGGTGAACTGGCTGTGGCTGGGTGCTGCCAGGTACACGGCGAGGCAGAGCCCCGTGGCCGGAGAGAAGGACAGACGCAGACGGTGACTCTGGCCCGCCAGACGGTGCACATCAGCACCAGCAGGGACGTACTCCAGCATGTCTGCCTCCATCACACACGTCTGGTCCTGGGGGGGGGGGGGGGGGGGTCACAGGGTTGGAGAGTTGATGTGAGATAGGTTATAAATATGACTCTGAGTGTGGTTGTAACCCCAGTGCATCCTGTCCTAAGCGCTGCAGCAGACTCACCCTGTAGGACCACATGCGCAGCTTGTTGTCGTGACAGAGCGCGAAGATGAAGGTGTCGTCCTCAAGCTCCCTGGCAGCCAGAGACAGGGCCAGGTCCCCTGGGCTCTGGTCCCCTCTAGAGAACACACACACACATCATGAATACACACCATAAACACACACATCATGAATACACACCATAAACACACACACGGTGAAACAAATGGTGGTCACACAGCACCAGTACACCACCAAACCCCCTCGCTGGCTAATGTAGCTGCTGAAAGACATTCAAGTGGTCTGAAATGTGACAGGAAGTGCTTCAGGAACAGAGGAAGGGCTGGGATGGGTATAGGTCAACAGTCCAGCATTTGACTGCAGGAGGTCATAAGGTTGAACCCCGCTGCATCGCTTTGTATAAAAGCTAAATCAATACATGATTGTGCCGTTATTCTTGTTCATGTTTGACCTCTGACCTGATGGCGGAGGGCATCCAGCCAGCTAGCCTCTGCATGACTGAGCTTCTCTTCAGCTCCAGGACCGACACAGCATCTGAGGAGCACATGGGCAAACACCGTGACAACGGTTACTACACAACCACGAGCAACGACATTCAGTTAGTACAGTTGCTGGCACAACCCTGACATAAGTAACAACATACAGTTTACTACGCTAGGAAACTGTCAACAAAGACTGTACCCTCACCATTCGTTGCAATATACATATCAATAAACCTGCAACTTGTCCTCTTAATGTACTCCATATGACAACGCTGGCTTCTGGTCAGGGGCGGTGGCCACCTACCCTGAGAGTCGGCCGATGGCAGCGTAACAATCATGATGCCCCCGGTGGGCATGGCCAGGGCGTAGTGGGCCTCCCCCTGTTGGCCGAGCCAGGCGGCGGAGGTGCTGGGGGTGGCCGCGTGCCCCGCCCCGCCCCCCGCCACGCCACTGGGGATAACGGCGCTGTGGGCGGGATCCTGCAGGCTCAGCTTGCCCATGTCTGTGAATATGGACTGCATCTGCTCCGACACCAGCTCCTGGGGAGGTGATACGACCTTGTTACGCTTACATGTGGTACATGAGCTTACACTCCGGTACATGACAGGTACATGAGCCTAGCGTTAGCATACACTGCTGTACATGACAGGTACATGAGCCTAGCATTAGCATACACTGCTGTACATGACAGGTACATGAGCCTAGCGTTAGCATACACTGCTGTACATGACAGGTACATGAGCCTAGCGTTAGCATACACTGCTGTACATGACAGGTACATGAGCCTAGCGTTAGCATACACTGCTGTACATGACAGGTACATGAGCCTAGCGTTAGCATACACTGCTGTACATGACAGGTACATGAGCCTAGCGTTAGCATACACTGCTGTACATGACAGGTACATGAGCCTAGCGTTAGCATACACTGCTGTACATGACAGGTACATGAGCCTAGCGTTAGCATACACTCCGGCACATGACAGGTACATGAGCCTAGCGTTAGCATATACTGCTGTACATGACAGGTACATGAGCCTAGCGTTAGCATACACTGCTGTACATGACAGGTACATGAGCCTAGCGTTAGCATACACTGCTGTACATGACAGGTACATGAGCCTAGCGTTAGCATACACTGCTGTACATGACAGGTACATGAGCCTAGCGTTAGCATACACTGCTGTACATGACAGGTACATGAGCCTAGCGTTAGCATACACTGCTGTACATGACAGGTACATGAGCCTAGCGTTAGCATACACTGCTGTACATGACAGGTACATGAGCCTAGCGTTAGCATACACTGCTGTACATGACAGGTACATGAGCCTAGCGTTAGCATACACTGCTGTACATGACAGGTACATGAGCCTAGCGTTAGCATACACTGCTGTACATGACAGGTACATGAGCCTAGCGTTAGCATACACTGCTGTACATGACAGGTACATGAGCCTAGCGTTAGCATACACTGCTGTACATGACAGGTACATGAGCCTGGCGTTAGCATACACTGCTGTACATGACAGGTACATGAGCCTGGCGTTAGCATACACTGCTGTACATGACAGGTACATGAGCCTAGCGTTAGCATACACTGTGGTACATGACAGGTACATGAGCCTAGCGTTAGCTTACACTGCGGTACATGCGAGTGGGGTGCAGCAGCACCAGGCGGTGCACAGTCTGGTTGGTGACGATGAGGATGATGACATTGTTGACGGTCTCCTGGATGTGCACTCCTCCAGGCAGTAGGGGGCAGTGTGGGAACTTGAGGCGCACAGAGTTGTTCAGGAGGTTGGTGTCCAGGGACTGCTCCACCAGCTGCACGGAGTCTCCCGAGGTGGACCTGGAGGCGAGAGGGAGGCCGAGGTAGAGGGTGGGCCAGAGGGGGAGAGCAAAGACAAGGGTGGAGGAAGGAAAGGTGAGAGGGGGAGGGCGAGGGTGGAGGAATGACGGGAGGTGGAAGACAGAAAGTCACAATATAGTTTTTGTTGTCACTGTACAAAATATTATTGTAGTTATTGTTGATGTTATTGTTGCAGAGCTATTATTACTGCATTGAACTTGGTAAACAGATCACTCTTTGACTATGAGCATCGATATACCGTTAAAAATATACCGTTCTGATCGTTTCTGTTGTACTTTATATCTACACTGTTTCGATGTCACTTTTTGTTACATTTTAAAAATGTCATGTAAATTCTGAGTACGGCCCTATATCCCGTCGTCTACCTGAACTTCCACAAAAGCTGTACGAATGCAAACAACGTCCCTCACCAGTGAATAAATCTGTTGCTTGTGACAGACAGGAGTTTCCCGCTGTCCTCGTAGTGAAATCCGCCAGCGGTGTCTGGGTATTTAACCCCACCTGGTAAAGCATTCAGACCTGGAGGAACGAAAAAAGTTAACCCATGATAAACATGAAGACAAAACGTTTTATGCTATCGACAGCAAGCATACTGAATTTAAGTACGAGGTTTGCGTCTGAGATCAGATGGGTGTCGTTCAAGTGTGGGGGAAACACTAGTTGACAACTAGTTAGCCAACTTGTTCACTGCCCAGCTACTGCTAGTTGTCTAATGTTCTGTTCTAGCGCTAGCTAATATCTCTGCTTAAGTGATTAAGTAGCACTTAACGTACATACTTAAGAAACTTAAACAACTAGACAAGTGTCTGTACAAACAATGAAGAAGATGTCTGACATGAAATACTGACTAGCCGCTTACTAGTGGGACTTCAGCGCGCAGTTCAGATTGGAAGCCTGGACAATGTGCGCTTATTTGAAGAAATGCCAGATAATGACAGTCCATAAATATCAGACAGGGTGTGAAATGTATTGGAATTATGGGGCGTAAGAAACTAAACATTACGCTACGCTAGCAAACTAGCTGAAAGTCATTAGCTAGCTAGTTGTGTGCACAACACACTGACCAACGAGGCCCATCTGATTCTGTAGAGCTTGCTAGCATGCTGCTATGCTATATAGACTACCAACATTGAGAGTCAAGACCTCATTCCATACACAGCGTAATTGACAAAACCGAGTGATATATGATTACAACTTTACCGAGATTTATTGTTATTTCTCTGAATCTTGGAAGAGTTTCCCTCTCAAATCCACATATTTCAATGAAACTCCTTTCCATGACCGCCGCCATCTTCACTGCATTGACCTGTGATTGACAGGAGAAGCGACCGCGTTCTGGTCTTTCAAAAATTTAAAGCGGTACTACCTAGCACGACATAGGCCAGTCAACCACCGCTTTTGCTTTTTCGGTTATCACATTTCCTTGAAACTATTAGCCCTTATTTTCAAATACCACCAACATGTTTTAAACAATATTCTAATTTTAATTATGGAAAGCAACTCGTCTACCAATAATATGAATAAGGGTCCATTGGTAATCATTAACTGTCACACACTACACATGTGGTCTTTTGGAGATAATGCAAGTGTGTGTGCAGGTGAAATTAAGTGATAATTGAACAAAAAGGTGAGCGGTGTGCCTTTCTCATATAACCGAGCTTCAGTGTCGGGCTCAACTGAGCACTTTTTGATCATAAAATTATGAAACGAAACCCAGCGATGTTTATGAACTGTTAACATGTTTTATTTCCACCTCCTGCCTCACACATGGGAGTGGGGAATAGAAGAAGTCAGGGAGGTAATCGTGTGTGCCATCCCCATCTCTCTCTTTCCTACAAGTCCCAAAGGACATGGAGCCTTTTATCACACGACGGTCTATGAAGGGATGAGCATCACGAGAGAACTGTCCGCCCCGGTCTCTTGTGCTGGTTGAGTGAGGCCCTCTAGTGGCGTATTTCCACACTGCAAAGACACACGTGAAACAGGCTCCATCTGCTGGCCACTACAGGTATCGCAGCTTCTTTGTTTCAGCTCCACCCATCTTCACAGTCACACATGAACACGAGGGAGAGAAATGCTCACCAATCCAGGGAGAGAAAGATGGAGGGAAGAAGGCTAGAAAGGCAGACAGGGTAAGAAGGGATGTGTAAAAGAGAAGAGGGCAGACAGAGGCTCAAAACCACTTTACCTGAATGACCTATTTCTCCTGCGCTGAAATGAAAGAGGGATGAGGAGAGGAGGAGTTGATGAATAATAGATGGTGAGAAGAGGAGAGATGGATGGGGTTACTGTCATACTTACAGCAGACTAACTGTCTTCTCTCTCTTCCCCCTTTATCATCACATCCCCGACCCCCTTTCTCTTATTTTACCTCTGGAAAAAAAGCCGTCTGTTATAAATAACTTAAAAGTGACTTTTTTGGGCTCAATGCTGACGCGGTGGGAGGGGGGTTATCGTCAGAAAGGCGTCAGCGGTCCCGTGTGTGAGTGTGCGCACATGACGATGCGTGTGTGTCAGAGCGTGTGAGTGTGCGTGTGTGCGTTCCTGAGGTGTGTGTCAGAGCGTTTGTGCCTTGCAACATCACTAGTTAGTTTTGTTTATTTCCTTACCTTGTTTATCTACTCACTAACTAACCCTAGTTAACTGGTTCCAGAGCAGCGAGAGGAGAGGAGTGGAGGGGAGAGGTGAGGTGAGGGGGGAGGACATGAGAAGAAAACTAAGGAGAGGAGAGGAAAGGAGGAGAGAAAATTAGATTTGAGATGACAGAAGAGGCAAGGGAGCGGACAGGAGAAGGGAGGAGAAGAGAGAGGATCATGAGGGTTGAGTCATTATACAGAAGTGTCATTTTAACTCACCTGTTTAACACTTTTGAGGTTATTTTCCTTAATTTAGCAGACACTTCCCATTCAAAGTACCAGTTTGTGAAGGAGGTGAACCTACAGGGCCAAGTCCTAAGGAGTGCAGCCAGCAGGGTGCAGGAGGTGAACCTACAGGGCCCAGTCCTAAGGAGTGCAGCCAGCAGGGTGCAGGGGGTGAACCTACAGGGCCCAGTCCTGAGGAGTGCAGCCAGCAGGGTGCAGGAGGTGAACCTACAGGGCCAAGTCCTGAGGACTGGAGCCAGCAGGGTGCCTGAGGAATGGAGCCAGCAGGGTGAGAGGCCCCTGGTAACATGGACGCACTGCACTGCACTGCACTGCAGGAGGGAACTTTCAATCCTTGGGCTCAGGCAGGATGTGAACGGACAATGTTGTGTGTATGAGGCGTACCATTGTTAGTTAAACTCACCTTATCGACAGTGTGAAGTGTGATGCACTAACACACACAAACACACACACAGCCATCCACACACGCACATACACACATGCATCCTTTCTCCCTCTCTCTCTCTCTCTCTCTCTCTCTCTCTCTCTCTCTCTCTCTCTCTCTCTCTCTCTCTCTCTCTCTCTCTCTCTCTCTCTCCCCCTCTCTCTCCCTCTCTCTCTCTCTCTCTCTCTCTCTCTCTCTCTCTCTCTCTCTCTCTCTCTCTCTCTCTCTCTCTCTCCCTCCCTCCCTCATTTTCATTGAGAAGGTGTTTGTCAGGAGACAGGCCCAGTCTAGCTCCGCCCTTCCAATGATGAGTAGAATTCTAAGTTGGCATTGCCATGGCGACCCCTCCCATCTTATCCCCTCATCTCCTATCTCATCCTCCTCCCTTCTTGTCCCTTACTCTCTCCTCCTGACAGGCACAAACACACAGACAGACAGACAGACAGACAGGGTAGAAAGACCAGATAGAAGATTCAATAACCACAAACCAGGAGCTTTCTTTTAAACACTTTCATTATTTTCTCCACATAACTCAAAACAAACAGACCCCAAAAAGTAAAGAAATAAAAGAGAGAACAAATAAGAAAAGAAACAACTGAGCATGCGTGGACATGCGGTCTCATCAGCCTGCATGGGTATCACTCCCCCTGACCCTGACCCCTGACCCCTGACCCACCACCCTATAGCTTCCAACCGTCTCACAGAAGCAGCCACCAATCAGGCCTGCTCTGGGAGCGAACGCTGCTGTTCATCCAGTGAAGTCAGTCCTGTGGAGTCTGCTGGTCCGTGTGCAGAGGAGAGGCGGATGAGAGGAGGCAGAGAGGAAGCATGTGAAAGAGGGAGACTGGGGAGGAGTGTGGTGTTAGGGGTGGGGGTGTGCGTTGGGGGTGAAAGGAGGTAGGGTGGTAGCTACACGCATGGTACAAGCCCACAACAGACATGCTAACAGAAAACTTTGTGTTCCTGGCCTGGCCTCAACAGGGTGGATTGAAGTATCCCCCCCCCCCCCCCCCCCCCCCCCCCCCCCCCCCCCCCCCCCCCCCCACCAGAAAAGCTGTTCTATAGAAAGCTGAAACATACCAAGCATGCACTTCTGGGTTTGTCTAGTTTTGCTCTATAAAACAAGGCAGTTGGCATGTTATCTTGCAGTAGCTATAAAAATGTGTTTTTTTATTGTTCTTTGTCTCGGTAAATCACTGTTTTGAAAGCAGCAATTGTTAGTAACAGTCTCTGAAACTTGCACTAAGGTGAGCTGTCGTCTGTAGTATCATCTATACAGCAATGTGTGCTCATGTCTGGGACTGCAGAGAGACAGACAGACAGACAGACAGACAGACAGACAGAGAGGAAGGGCATGGATAGACAGAAAAAGGAGGGAGATAGAGAGAGATAGACAACAGACACAGAGAGAGAAACAGAGCAAGAGAGAGGGAGAGAGACAGAGAGCTAGAGAGAGACAGAGAGTGAGCTAGACAGAGAGAGAGAGAGACAGAGAGCTAGAGAGAGACAGAGAGTGAGCTAGACAGAGAGAGAGAGAGACAGAGAGCTAGAGAGAGACAGAGAGTGAGCTAGACAGAGAGAGAGAGAGACAGAGAGCTAGACAGAGAGAGAGAGAGAGATAGATATTGGGAGAGAGATAAAGAGAGATAGCTAGACAGAGGGGGGGGGGAGAGAGAGACAGAGAGCTAGACAGAGGGAGAGAGACAGAGAGCTAGATAGAGGAAGATAGAGAGAGCTTGGCTCAGCAGGGGGTAGATGGATGTGAACGGACAGGATGTCATGTTAGGCTCTTCTTTTACAAGACATGATACCGGCCAATAAGGCGACGAGGAAGTCAGCTGGTCGGAATGTCCATGTCTCCATGGTGCTGTGCCATGGTGACAGCTGAATGTGCTGACAGGTCAACGCGGTTACCACGGTTACCGGGCATGAGTGCGACGCAGCCTGATGTTGTCACCATGGTGACCAGAGTGCTGATCTCCATGTGTTTGGTCTAGTAGCCCTAAACATGTTTTATTTACATTATTAATAATTATATCTACTTTAAATTATCTGTGTATCATACTCTTTTATATACATACTCTAAATTATATTTCTATAATTTAATTTTTGTACGACATTTTGCCATGACATTCTGTGGTCTGTTTAGAAAGAGATGAAGACAAGCTGGAAGTCACATGACAGGAGTCACATGACAGGAGTCACGTGACTGGGCCATGAGGCATGGAACACAGAGACATGTCCATGCTGGGGTTTCATGAGGTCAGTCTAGTGTGTGTGAAAGAGATATCATGCAAACATACTGTTTGTGTGTGTATGAAGAAATGTGTGTGTGTGAGTGTGAGTGCATGTGTGTGTCTATGTGTGTGAGTATGTGTGCGGCATGGAGAGTTGGTGTATATGTGTATGTGTGAGAACGTGTGTGTGACTTCTACTATGGTATGGCATGTGATCACCTTCCCTCACACCAGGCCTCTACGCCACATGCCATACCATAATAGAAGTGATGTCACTGAGAGGGGGGGTGTCCAGGAAGCAGAAGAGTGTGGGGAGGTGGGGGGACGGGGACTGTTTCACTTCTCTGGTTCCATTCATAGTCACATGACCTGACGTACTAGCATCCCTGTCCCCAGAGGCTTTCTACAGGCTACTTCACCTTTGACCTTTGACCTGCGCTCCTCTCTGTGACCCTGTCCTGGTCGCCCTGCTCTGCTCTGACTGCTGAGTATGCGTCAACTCCAGGATATAGACGAGACCTACACTTCTGATTGGCTGGCTGTGATGGCAGCCATCTTTCTTACACCTGTCCTCTCAGATCAGTGCAGGTGTCTGGGCGGTCGGGGTTTCTGTCAAACAGTCATGTGATAACAGTCACATGATCCCCAGATCATGTGATCACAGTCACCTGACTTTACTCGATACCCAAACGTCAGCAATATCATCACACAGAGAAAAGGCGAGTAAGGGATTTAAAAAGAACAGAATTAGCTATTAAAAGAAGTAAAACTATTGAAACAATTAAATTATCATACACGGGGAAAAAATGTTTTGAATTTCAAGTTAAATTATAAGTCACACAAGTCTCCTTTTTAAATAAACTATTATTTTAAAATGGAAAACAGGTGAACTGAGAGAGTTCAGACTGCAGACAACTGATTGTTGCAGGTTGTACTGATGAACAGTACTCACATCATCCAAGTCATCATCCAGCCTCTTTTTACACAGACATGGTTAACAGCCGTAT
>NC_061073.1:16439441-16449441 GCF_021917145.1 Hypomesus transpacificus
TAATGTATCCATCTAGCAGATGCTATTATCCAAAGTAACAGACGACACGCATATATGTCCATGTGTGTATGTCCATGTGTGTGTGTGTCAGAGTGTGTATGTGTGTGTGTGGGGGGGTTGGGGTGAGGGTGTGTGTGTGCACTCCAGAGTGACTTATAGATGTCCTGTCCTCAGTCCTTGGTCTACGGGGACTAGGTGTCTATTCTGTCTGGTAGGGAACAACCCAATGTTCCCTACTAGGGCTTCCCTCTGCAGGTGACCTGGTATCTCTCTCTCTCTCTCTCTCTCTCTCTCTCTCTCTCTCTCTCTCTCTCTCTCTCTCTCTCTCTCTCTCTGCGTGGGCCTGCAGAGTCCGGATGGCCTTAATTTAGGGCCTCCAAATATATCTTTTACTGCAGCTGGAGATAGAGCTGGGGCAAGGAGCTGGGGCTGTGGCTGAGGGCTGGGGCTGAGGCTGAGGGCTGGGGCTGAGGCTGGGTTTAAGTCTGGGGCTAGGGGTGAGGCTGGAGCTGGGGCTGGGGGGTGAAGTTAAGGCTGGGGCAGGGGCTGATGGCTGGGGCTGGGGCTGGGGCTGAGGGCTGGGGGTGAAGCGGGAGCTGAGGCTGGGGCTGGGGGGTGAGGCTGAGGACTGAGGGTGAGGCTGGAGCTGAGGCTGGGGGTGAGGCTGGGGCTGAGGGCTGAGGGTGAGGCTGGGGGTGAGGCCTGGGCTGGGGCAGAGGCTGAGGCTCAGGATGGGTTTAAGAGTGGTTCTGAAGCTCAAACTGAGTGTGGGGCTGAGGCAGGATAAAATGCCTGCCAACACTAATGATCGATGGACTGAGATACACAACAGAGAGAGAGAGAGAGAGAGAGAGAGAGACAGACAGAGAGAGAGAGAGAGAGAGAGAGAGAGAGAGAGAGAGAGAGAGAGAGGAGAGAGAGAGAGAGAGAGAGAGAGAGGAGAGAGAGAGAGAGAGAGAGAGAGAGAGAAATTGAGAAATTGAGAAAAGGAGCACAATCGAAAGATAGAAAGAGACAGAGTGAACAAAAGCAGTCAAAGTGGTTTGGGAGAGGAGGTTTCTCTAGTAAAACGCTTGTCCTCAAAGAACCCCGAGCTCCAAGCATCTAACATTATACCAGGAAGACCTCTCTCTGTTGCACATCTTGGATCTCAGATGCCTCAGAGGACATTCTAGCTGAATTTAACCTCCTCTGACCAGGTCTGACCAGGTCAAACAACATTATACATTTGACAGGTTCTAACCAGGTTCTTACAAGGTCTATCTCACCTCCATCAGAGTGGGTCTAACCAGGTTCTAACCAGGTTCTAACCAGGTCTATCACACCTCTATCAGAGTGGGTCTAACCAGGTTCTAACCAGGTTCTAACCAGGTTTCTAACCAGGTTCTAACCAGGTTCTAACCAAGTCTATCAAGATCTAACCAAGTCTATCCAGGTCTAACCAAGTCTATCCAGGTCTAACCAAGTATAACCAGGTCTAACCAAGTCTATCCAGGTCTAACCAAGTCTATCCAGGTCTATCCAGGTATACCATACCTCCATCAGAGTAGGTCTCTGTGCCATATCCGTCCTGCAGCCCGTTGTTCCAGGTTCCTTCATACTTCCCGCTGGTGCCCGTGCTCTCCCGGAGGCCGTATCGACCCTTGAAGCCGTGAGTCCACTCTCCCTTGTACACCCACTTTCCCTTGTTCTCCACCCCCACGCCGTGCCTCTTGCCCTGGGCCCAGGTACCCTGGTAGGTGTTGCCGCTGGGCCAGGTGTAGATGCCCACCACCTCGAAGCCATGGCTCCAGGATCCAGAGTACTCTCCCTGGCCCTTGGGCCCGGTACAGATCCCGTGTCCATGGGCCTTGCCCTCCTCCCACCCTCCGCAGTATGACCCCCCCATCATCAAAGTTGAACCTGCCCCCAGTGGACATGCATGAAATAGGTTTTGGCAAATCCCCCAAACCTCGAAAAGAAAAAAGAAAAAAAGGAAAGGAAAAGGATGGAGAAACAGCGTGGAGGGAGTGATGGAGGCAGCTCTGAGGGGCTGGAGCAGAGCGCTGCTGGGGAGGACAGAGGAGTGATGGTGTGAAGGGTGGGGGGGCACTGGAGAAGAGGTTACCCCCAAACAAAACAAGTCTTCCCCTACTCTGCAGCGACAACAACAACCCCAAAAAACTGAAAGAAAACAAATAAAAAGGGAGGAGGGGGGGGGGGGGGGGGGGGAGGGGTAACAAGTTAAGTAGCCTCCCCAAGATAGTCCAGAGTCTTGAGAGAGGCCAGACAGGGCCAGAAGCAGCCTCCTCAGACCATCCTCTCCGTGTGTTGGAGCAGGTTAGCAGTCCCACTGTCCCCGGCCTCCGCAGCTAGCCAGCAGTAGCACACTGCCCTGCGCCATGGGTCCTCTCTGCCAACTCACACAGCAACAAGCAGACCCCCCACCTCCTCTAGTCTTCAGGTTCAGCTCTCCCTCTTCCTCCTCTTCCTCCTCCTCTTCCCTGTGGATCCAGACAGGAGGCTCTCCCCCGGGTGCACCCGCCTGTCGGAACCTCCTCCTCTCCGGTGCTGTGGGTCTCGTCGCTCCCCTGGGCTGGGGAAGACCAGAAGGTTCCACAGAGGAACCCTGGTTCCCGGCGATGGTGGGCCAGACAGGCTGTCGGCTTCCCCAGCCTCAGCGCTCCATCGTGCTGGGTGTCTGCCTGCACAGCTGCTTCCCCCTCTGCTCCGCCAGCATGGCCCTGCCGCTATGCAGGCTGCCTAGGAGAGATGGAGAGGGAGATTCTGCTGCGCTTAGCTCGTCCTTTGCTCCCAGTGAGCGGCACAACAGTCTCTCCTCCGACACGCAGCGCACACACACAAGCTCAGCCACAGCAAGTGCGCACGTACAGCACGGACATAAACAACTGAAGTGATTAATTTACCTCGCTGTTTTCCCTTCCTCTCCCTCTCTCTTTCTCTCTCTCTCTCTCTCTCTCACTCTCTCTCTCTCTCTCTCTCTCTCTCTCTCTCTCTCTCTCTATCTCTCCTCTCTCTCTCTCTCTCTCTCTCTCTCTCTCTCTCTCTCTCTCTCTCTCTCTCTCTTCACTGTCAGGGGTCTGTTTTATCCCTGATCCTAAGTGGTTTATCTGGGTTGGTTGTTATCTTGTTTTCTTGTCCGTAGAAAATAAATCCACCTTTATTGCCTCTTTTTCTGCTCTTTTCAGCGTGTTACGCTCCTCATTTTCGTGTCATCGCTGTCATGGGCTGTTGCCTTATTTCCTCCATATCTCCTTATAGTCGTCTCTCGCTCTCGCTCTCTCTCTCTCTCGCTCTCAAATCTGCTCATTAGTGGAGGACTGTTTCAATGCAGCCAGCAACCCCTCCCCCTCCTGCTTTTAAAGAGACAGGGACTGCGGTACTGCTAGCCTCTACTCCTCTCTCTCCTCTCTTTCTTTCTCTCGGTCCTCCCTCTCTTCCTCTCCTTCTGTCTCTGCAGTTTCACAAGTCCAGGATATAGGTCCATTGTCCGATGTAGTCGGATTGATTTACAGTACAACACATTCTAGTAATCAATCAGTCGAAAGCTTCAAGCCCCTTTAGATGGGGCTCAACAAGTGACAACGGGATGTGAGAGAACAGCAGCTCATATTACCGTCAATATGTGTGTTCACACACAGGTGAGCAATCATGTTGAATCAGCTTCCTGTGTGAAGTGTCCGGTGGTGGGGTGCCAGACTGTTTTACCTCCACCTGAAGAATGCCGCTGACCTTTGCCCTCCAGTTGACACACAAACACTGTTTGTGTGTGTATAAATGTGTGTGTTTGTGCTTGTGTAGATGTGTATGAGTGTGCTTGTGAATACGTATATGTGTGGTGTATGAGGGTGTGTTTGTGTGTGGCATGTGTGTGTATATGTGAGTGCATGAGTGTGTATTTGTGAGTGCATGAGTGTGTATATGTGAGTGCATGCGTGTGTACATGTGAGTGCATGAGTGTGTGTGTGTGTGTGTGTTATTAGCCTGGATGGGATCAGGATGAGCTGGTTATAATTAGACTGTTCTGACATGCTCCTCCCCACAGGTAAACACTGTCCTCTCCCTCCACATGGCAGCAAGGCCTACAGAGGCCCACATGGGACAAACTGTACACCACTGCTGCTGCCCTGCTGATGATAATGAAGACGGTGATGGTCCCTGTTCCTTTACTGTAACTACCAAAATACTATTAGATCTATGTACATCCGAAACTTGATTTTCTGGAATAGAAGCCTCCGCTAAATGAATAAAATGTCAAATATGTACGCCGTCGCCAAGTGACTGAAACACAGTGAAACAACAAAGCTGAATGAATCTGTTAGTTGTACTGGAGTCAGAGAGAACAACAAGTTTTGATATGTGTATATACCAAGGCATTGAACCATGCAGAGGTACAAAACATTTAGTTTATTTTTCATAAAGAATACGCGAGGGCCTTCTCAAATATGGTTATACTACTGCTGAACGAACTTCAGCTTTGATACCCAAACATGGAGCCTTTGCTACACGTACAACTCAATGTGAACGGACAGTGACATCTACTGGTCATTTGTAGGAAATACAATGTTCTATAACTAAGAATATATAACACAATTAACATGTTGCTATGGATGTGAGTTTCATTATTGTGTTGACAGATGATTCAACATTCGTTCAAGGACCGTGTGTTACAAGGATTCATAAACACTTGCTTGTGCTAACTGATTTGTAAGGCACTAAACTCCTGCAATCACTTCGGCTCACTCCAAAGGCAGAGATGTATGCACAGTGCCCACCCTCCCCCACCACCAGCACCACATTGATGTCACGAGATGACTTTTAATGATTACAAGTCAGAAAGACGATTCCCCTATCTGCCGTTTAACTCGGATTACAATCAACGTAAAATAAAATGTAAAGTCCAAACACACGGGAAACAGTTCTGGAGGTGTTTACCTCTTTAAAAAGTACAGTGAGAATTTAGCCGACATCTCAGCCACGGAACATATGAGCGATGGCAAGTAGGCCTGCAAAATATCTTTACAGCCAATGACCACATCAACTTGAATGACAGACACGTAGTTTATCCAATCGAAACAGCGAATGCTAGATGATGGGCAGGATTTGCTGCCAGAGTGGGATAATATTCCTCACAGCTGTTTTTCTCTATTCCAGAACTGTAGCAAGATCATGGGAAGGGGGCGGAATACTGGAACTGCACTTAAAAAAACTTTTTGTAATCGTCATTTTCTTAAGACTTTATGAAATATGCATGTGCCAAACTCTTAAAACTGTCCACTTGTAGTTTATATGTAAGCTTTGTGCATAGAGTTTTAGATTAATATTTTTTTACATCAAGACTTGAACTTGAGACTTGGTTTAACCCACAAAAGTACAGTTTCTGGTTTTGTTTATTGACCGACGTTTCCTTCTAACTACCCGAATAACATGAGGATTTCAACCGAAGAGATTTATTTGAACCAGGGAGACGGGGAGACAACACCGTTCGTGGAATAAGTACAGTTTGCGTTTCTATTTACCGAAGTTTATGGATTATCTACTTTAAAGTAAACTCGGTACGCTTCGTTCTGTAACCGTCTGACGTGGGGGACCGTAGAGGTCTGTATGCACGAGCAGAGATGGCCACGGAGTGTTCGGAACCTCGTTGTACTACAGTAAACACAACGACTCATGTTTTTGTGTAAACCAAAGCGTAGGTTACAGCGCTATAAATACAAATCGTCACATATCACTCGCAGCTGGTCTGCGAGTAAAAAAGATAGGAAGAGCTTAAACTTAAAGTTACCCAAAGACTAAACCTCAAACACTCAAGTGATCCTTAAAATTATACAGCCATTTAAACGTTGCCAGATCTATATCCCCGTTATGGACTCAGGTGAAAGTTAACAAAGTTACCGGTGGGCACTCAAGAGGAGCAGTTATGTTCCAAGTGCTCCTACTGTATTTTAAGGTACATGGTAAAAGCACTTTTAAAAATTATACACAACTCCCCTAAAGGCCTCCTATCACAACACCAATAACGTCAAAGGGATTCAGGCTTAAACCTGACGGTGACTTATGAAAATGGTTGAGAACCGGTGTTCTGTGCAGAAGGAGGAGGTGTACCGTTGGTTCTCGGTCCTGAGCTCATCTCAGAGAGCAGAGTTCCTCTGCGGCCTCCTGGATCTCTGCGTCCCCATCGAGCTGCGTTTTCTGGGCTCCTGCCTGGAGGACCTGGCCCGAAAGGACTACAACTCCCTCCGCGACGCGGAGATCAAAGCCAACAACCCCGCTGACCTCTCCGGTCTCACCAACGTCACAGACGAGGTGGTGAGGAGCAAACTCCTGGTGTCCCTGGCTCTGCTCGGCTCCGACAACCGCGAGGCGGCTGGGGTGCTGTTCCGGACGCTCACGCACATCGACGCCGTCATCAGTAACTACGGGCTGCAGCTAAACGACGGTCAGACGGAGCAGCAGTTCCTCCTACTCTTCACCATGGCCTCCAACCACCCCGCCTTCAGCTTCCATCAGAAGCTGGTGCTCAGGCAGGAACTGAGCCACGTCCAGGAGATGCTGCAGAGCAGCTGTGCTGGGGAGGCTCCGGGAGGAGGGGGGGGGACCAGAGGCCTGGCCTCTCCAACCCCCCTGCCCTGCCCCATCCCTGCTGCCTCCCCCTGCCTGCTGAAGAAGGGACTCTGCCTCAAGGTAGGTACCATGGGTCCTTCAGAGGGCACAGGGGAGCACACACACACACACAGACATATACACTCATGAATACACACAGACACACACACACAGCCCTGGTGGTCGAGAGTTGTATGTTGGGTTGATCCTTTAGTTCAGAGAGTGAGGTTGTGCCATGTGTGTCTGTGACCTGTAACCTGAGGGCTGTCCTAGACCGACTGGAAAGGCTCCTGACAACTGGAGGTGAGAGGTCATAGGGGAACCTATCACCATCATGGCTATAATAAGGTCAAAAGTGAGGAACGCCCAGCCTGCCTTGGTTCCGTAGTTTGGTGTCCTGAGTCGACCTGGTTCACGCACACACACACAAATAAACCACACACACACATGCATACACACACATGGAGTCACACACATGCATACTGTACATGCACAAACACAAACACAATGAACACACACACTGTGACAGGGTGGTTCCTAGCGTTAGGTGCTGACTGCTTTGGGTTAATATCTGACAGAGAAACGTCTGTAATGGTGGTCATAGCTCTGTGTGTGTGTGTGTGTGTGAGGGAGAGAAAAGTGTGAGATAGAGGTCACGAACGAAGGGAGAGAGAAAGAAAGGAGAGAGAAGAGAAAAAGAGAGTGAGAGGAGGGATAGAGAGAGAAAGAGCGATAGAGCAGAAGCCAAAATAAGTGTTTCATTTCTAGATAAATCAGATCAGACTCAATCACACAAAGACTCATCGTGGTCTCTGTTTCTTAAAGAATCTGAGTCACACACACACACAACCATAAACACAGACTCAAGCACACACAGATTAAGACACACACACGTGTACATGTGTAAGGCATGTGTACACACACAAGTGCACACACACACACACACACACAGCTTCCTGACTGTTCAAACATGTTGGAGCTGTGTGGGGAAAGTCCCCAGCTCCGAGAGAAGAGCTGTTCAGTTGGTCTTGGCCTCTGTTCAGTGCAGGTCAGCACATTTCTCCATGCTGAAATCAACCCAGTGTGTGTTACGAGTGTGTGAGTGTGTGTGTGTGTGTGTGGCATGAGTGTATGCATGGGGTGTGTGTGAAAGAAAGAAAGAGAGAGAGAGGGAGGGAGGGACTCTCCAGTGAATCACCAGAAGGCTCCGACTTGTTGCTCTAAGTGGAGTCTCAGACAGTAACGTGCTGATTATGCTTAACTGAGTTTACGCAAACCCCAACCTCAGAGTAGGTCATGAATGTTCCAAGACCTGGGTTAGCAAGAGAAGAGAGACCAGGGTTGGAGAGAGGAGAGAACAGGGTTGGAGAGAGAAGGAGAGACTGGGGTTGGAGAAGGAGAGACTGGTTTGGAGTTAGAGAAAGCAACCTTGCCTGGATCAGATGGGGATGTGGCAGTAGCACCTTGTGCGAGTGAGTGTGTGTGTATGCTTTTGAGTGTGTGTGTGTGTGTGTATGTGAGAGAGAGGGGTACAGAGAGGCAGAGAGGGAGAGACCGAGAGAGACAGAGACAGAGCGAGTTACAGAGACATAGAGAGAGCTGCTCTAGGCTGAGGGTAGAGAGATTAGAGAGCTAGAATTGGTCAACAATCCTTAACTACTGACCACCTTACATGGGATTCCTACCAGAAATAACATGAAGTTACAGTGATTACTAGTTAATAAACGGTAAAAGCTATAGTTTATGTACACAGCGTACATAAGTTATGTATCGTGAGAACTATAGTTTTAGAGATGTCTTACTTGAAAACGACCCCCGTGTCCATAATGTACTGTGACTATAGTTTAAGTACGGTGACACCATTGTTTATGTGTATGTTGTCATGGTAACCGTTGTGCGTGCAGTCTCTCAGTATGACCCACTATCCTGAAAGGGAAAGAGGAAGACAGTTCCGGGCTGGAGGTCTCCCCTGACTTAACAAGGTAGTTATAGGCAGGGACAGACCATAATAACCGTGTCTCACCTCAGTCCTCGCTCATCCCTAAGGTAATAACAGAGCACACACACACAACACACAAACACAACATACAAACGCAGAACGTCACTATGACGTAAAATGGAGAGCAAGTGCAGGAAAGATTACCAGTCCTGTACGTGTGGAGAGAAAGACTGGACAGATCATAATAATAAAAACAGTGAGTTGGTGAAGCTGACACCTGTGACCCCTTAAGCTGCTGTCAAATGCTCTAACCACTGAGCTGTAACCATAATGAATAACTATGTGTATGTAGAAACTCACTATGTTAACAGTGCTGTGAAGTATGCCTGTTTTTTCACATTTCAGTCATTCATCATATGCACAGGTTGTGCTCATAGAAAGTACAACACAAAATCAAGTATCAGAAGTGCTTAGTTCTAACAGTATTTCAGTGGTCAGAATCAAGAAGGAGGAGAAAGAGGAGAGATAAGGAGGAAGACAAACTGGAATGCTGGTACTGAATGTGAAAACTGACTAGACAGTCTTGACTTTGACTTCAACTCTTGACTTTTAGACTGACCTTTCACTTTTACCCTCTGCTCCCCAGAACCAGCAGCTAGGAGAGATCTTGGCAGGCCCAGGCCCATGCCCAAGCCCAGGGGTTGGTGAGGAGGGCAGACCAGGAGACCAGGAGGGGGGGCCAGAGCCTATATCTCTCCCCTCTTCAGTGTCACCTTCACAGGCACCTGGCATACTGCACCTGGGAAAGCCAGGCAGAGGTGGGTGACCAGTCTGGGACAGGTTAGGTTATGCTCTATGCCTACAGAGTTTCTGAAATGTCTATGTGCACGAGAAGTTCCAGTGGTAGTTGGGGTTGGGATTTACATCAGACTGTAAAATCACTGTGTGTGAGTGTGTATGTGTGAGTATGTGTGTGTGTATGTTACAAGATTCCACTTGCTGAAACATCTGAGCCAAGCCATCTTAAGGAATGCAGCAGAGCCCTCGGGCATTACAGCCGAAAGAGAGAAAGGGGAAGAGAAGGAGGGAGAGTGCGAGGGAGGGAGAATTGGGGAGAGAGACAGAGAAAGGGAGGGGGAGAAAGAGATATAGAGAGATAGTGGGGAGAAGATGTAGTTCTAGTGGTGTGTGTACAGCTTTAGTGTTTGTTCTCTGTTTTGGAACACGCCACAGCCAACACAGTGCTAGTATCTCTTCTAGAATGTTGTTATTCTCCTCCACCTCTTCCTGGGGCAGAGCAGAGCAAGGTAGAGCCCCTGTAGATGGTGTCGCTAGGACGGCAGGGGTGGTTATATCCAGACAGCCTTGTTGAGGTCACTGAAACTGATTTCCTCTCTTGCATGTTCTGGCCTGTCTGAGTGGAGCTGTTGACAGCATGGGGACAGTTACTCTCTTTCT